>NW_026682275.1:0-26398 GCF_028640845.1 Ahaetulla prasina | reverse complement strand
TATAAAAACAAGTGAAATAAGAAGAAAAGGAGGAGAGTGTTAGAATTAGAAAATGGAGGAACGAAACCCCATCATTTGGAAGGAGACTAAATAGGAGGAGCCATGTTGAAAGGCAACTTGATATGAAAGATTTCTTTGGCAGTTGTTTATTGTACTAATGAGACATGTAACATTCTTGCAGGTATTTTTCAGCCACGGAAATACATTTCCTTAGCATCTTGCCAAGGTTTATATCAAATTCTTGTTTTTCCTCCCTTGCTTATAAACTTAGAAATATTCATCTGCCATTAGTTAAATGGAATATCACTTGCAAATATTGGTAACCTCTAGAACAAAAAAAGCATATTTGGTAAAACAGTTGTCTTAATTACAGAGATTCCACTCAATAATGATACAAGCAGATTGTACCCTCTTTGTAAATCCTTTTTGTTAAGTTTGGGCAATGAAGACGCAGGAGACGATACAAGTGACAACACCTCTTTGGTTTATTGTGATCCCAGCAAAGCCAACAGGCAAAACCCTCTTTAAATAGTATTTTGGCTGAGGCATCAGCCAATCAGCAACGCATGCATTTTCCGCCCAATTTTCCCTCCTAAAATTCAAATACATTACACTTTTTCTTATCATTCCAAAGAGACACATAGTTATTTTGAAACAGTTTTGCCTTTGTATTTGTCAATATGATCCCTAATATTTCACCTTTTTCTCAAACTTAAAACTAGACTTTTTAGAATTCTTTGTTGGCCAGGTGTGATTGGATACACAAGGAATTTGTCTTTGGTGCATATGTTCTCAGTGTACATAAAAAGACAAGATACACTCATCAAGAATCACAGGGCACAACACTCAGTTACAGTCATACGGTACAATAAGCAATCAAATCATACTAGGAAACAATCAATATCAATGTAAATCGCAAGGATACAAGCAACAAAGTTATAGTCATGCAGTCACAAGTGGGAGGAGATGGGTGACAGGAATGATGAGAAGACCAATAGCAATAGTAATGCAGCCTAATGTGAATAGTTTGACAGTGTTGAGGGAATTATTTGTTTAGCAGAGGCATTCAAGTACGAAGTAGCTGCTTAAGTTTAGCTGTGAATCAGTGGTGAAATTCAATTTTTTTTACTACTGGTTCTGTGGGCGTGGCTTGGTGGGCATGCCAGGGAAAGGATACTGCAAAATCTCCATTCCCACCCCACTCCAGGGGAAGGATACTACAAAATCCCCATTCCCTCCCCACTCCTGGGGAAAGAATATTGCAAAATCTCAACTCCCACCACACTCTGGGGCCAGCCAGAGGTGGTATTTGCTGGTTCTCCGAACTACTCAAAATTTCTGCTACTAATTCTCTGAACTGCTCAAAATTTCCGCTACTGGTTCTCCAGAACCTGTCAGAACCTGCTGGATTTCACCCCTGCTGTGAACCAAGGTTTATTGTTACTGTGTATTCGCAAGTTCCTGGTCAGTATACATAGGTCTTCAAAGAAGCTGATATATGATGTTACAGTATCTGTAAGTTCATCTAAGTCTGCAGAGGTATTTTCAAAAACATTCTAATCAGTGCAGTCAAGGCAGGCCTGTAGCTTTAACTTTGCCTCCTCAGTCCAGATCCTCACTGTTTAATTGTTGGTTTCATGGTTTTAAGTCTTTGTCTGTAAGCAGGTACAAGGTGAATCATGCAATGAGCAGAATGTCCCACAACTGCTCGTGGTAAGGACCGATAAGCTGCTCATGGTAAGGACCGATTTTTAATCAATATATCACACTTGAGAGGTCATATTCTTAATAAGCATTATTGTTGTCTGATTGTTTATGTTAAACCTGCTAAAACCCCAAACTCGTTTAATTTCCTCATCAAATATTCTATATTATTTTTGGGTCTTGCAAAAATATAACCAAATCATCAGCAAATGCCCTCAATTTATGAACTTTCTTCTTGATACTTATACCTGACATCTTGCTTAATATCTCTATCTAAAACTTCCAACACCAAAATAAACAATAAGGGAGACAAGGGACATCCTTGTCTTGTACCCTTTTAAATTTCACATGAATTGGTTAGATCACCATTAATAATAATTTTTGCTTGCTGTGACATATAAACTGCTTTTAATAAACATTTATTCCCTTTGAATAAAATTCTCCCCAAAGTCCATATCTTCCAAAACTTTAAACATAAAAGCCCAGTTAAAATTGTCAAAGGCCTTCTCTACATACAAGAATATTAAAGCTGTCTGTTTCTCATTATGATATTGTAAATATACAATAATGTTCAAAACAGTCCTAACATTATACCTTAACTGTCTTTTTGGCAGAAAGCCAGATTGCTCTTCATGAATATATGCCTGTAAAACCTTCTTTAATCTTTCTGCCAAAATTGCAGCAAAATGTATATAGTCATTGTTTAGGAATGAAGTTGGTCTATAATTCTTTATCCTCATGACGCTTTGGCCTTCCTTTGGTAATAATATAATATTAGCTTCTTTCCAAGTTTGAGGTAACTTTCCCCCCTGTAATATATCATTCATTATATCCTTTAGTGGCTAAAGAAGTTCATCTTCAAAACATTTATAATATTGACTTGTAAAACTCTCTGGACCCAGAGTTTTGACTGATTTCATTTTTTTTTAATGGCTTCAGATATTTCAAAGATAATTATTGAATCATTCATAAGTTGTCTCTGAGTTTGAGAGAGTTTAGGTAACCATTGTCTTAACAAATATTCATCTATTTTAGACACATCTAGCTTCTGCTTTTTGTAAAAGTTTAGAATAAAAATTATGGAAAGACTCTTTGATAATATCATTATCAATTATCATATTATTACCTTCACAAATTTTCCCAATCATTCTCTTTTCCCTTTTTCGCCCTTATATATATGCCAAGCATCTTCCTGGTTTATTGGCTAACTCAAAATATATTTGCTTTACATAATTCAATTTTATTTCTATTTCTTGAACTGTTAACATAGACAGTTGTTGACCTAGCGATTTAATTTGATGTAAGATTTGTAGATGTCTTTTGCAATTCAATTTTTTTCTGTTAAATTTCATCCAATATTTTTTGCATCCTTTCCTGTGACTTTTTTTCTTCTCTATTAGTCCTAAATTATCCATTATCTCACAAAAAGACTTTGGTAGTTTACCCTGGGAAGGTTTAATATTTTACCCAAAATTGGGAAGGTCACTCCATTTTATTCCCCCAGAATTAGTATTGATACTTCATGTGATTTTTGACTCTATTTATACAACCCAGGATTGTATTAGCTTTTTTGGCTGCTGCTTCACACTGCTGTCTGATATTTAAGTGATATCCACTAGCACTCCAAGGTCCCTCCCACAGTTACTATTTTTGAGCCAGGTTACATCTGTTACGACCCAGGTGGTCAAGGCCAAGCAGATCTCTAAAAGTCCTTTATTGCTCTCACTAAATGTTCCAACGAACAGTCCTACAATGACTGGTAAGTTTCCACCACACGCTACCCTGAAGGCAGCCACCCTCAATCTCTGAAACAATAGCCTGTATATTATAAAGAAAGTCCACAGAATAAGAGCATGCTCACAGGGCAAGGTCCAAGGTTCCAAAGACAGTTCACCTAGCTAAGTGAGTCCACAAGGCAACTGTAGTCCACAAGGCAAAATCAAGACACAAGACAAAAAGCAGTTGGCAAGGCAAGGCAAGGCAAGGTGCAAAATACAGTCCTCAAGCAAGGGCAAGGTGCAAGACAAAAGGCAGAAGGCAGTCCTCCCGGCTAGGCAAAGCAAAAGGTGAAAAGCAAAAGGTGAAAAGTCCTCAAGGCAAGGCAAAGGCAAAACACATGAGTCAAAGCCAGGGGAGTGTAAGCCAAAACAAACAATTGTTCCTGGCAAAGACTAACTCCCTATGGCTTCTCCTTAAATCACTCCACTGCAGGTGTTCCTTGTGAGGAGGGGAAGGGGCAACCCTCTCCTGAATAGCAGACCTTCTCTCTCTTGCCTATGCTCCGTTCTCCATACCCATGGATCGAGTGGGGGTGGAAGTTGCTCCTCATCGGGGGAACCTGCTGCCTATCAGCACCACTGCCTATCAGCAGCCAAACCTCTCCTGTGTCTGGAGGGCAGGCAGCTCTCTGTCCAGTCAACCACCTCCCCAATGCTAAACCACCTGGAACAGCACTGTCCTCAGCCTCTGGCTTCTCCAGTCAAGCCAAGGGAGACATGTCATCCTTGTCAGATAGTCCCAGTTCCAACTCCTCCTCCTCTAAACCAGACTCTGATGACGCCATGACACTGCCTAATCTGTATCTGTACCTTTGGTTTTTCCTGCCTAAGTGTAAAATTTTGCTTTTCTGCACTTTAAATTTGTTTTGTTCAATACTTTTTGGATCCTGAGCGTCTCTTCTGGGCTGTTACTTATTCCTGCTAACTTAGTTTCATCTACTATTCTTAGTAGGGCCAACAGACAGATCGGATGGAAGCTGTTTTCAAAATGAAAATAATTGTGGAGGGGACTGGTTCAGAGAAGAGTGAACCAGACATATTCTTTTTGATCCACTCTCATGAATTCTCATAGATATATAATAATTAAACTTCTCATTCATTGATGAAACTTGCTATTCCCTTTGTAAGACAGGGTTTTACACATTTCTAATTTAAATAGATTTAATAGCAAATAGCCAATGAAATTCTAGCTACTGTAGCTCTTTGAATAAGATGTCTCTGTTGGAAATTCTCACCAATCTGAAAGCAAAATGTCTAGAACATGTGAAGGAAACCATGTTCTTAGTTTGGACTTTGGAGCCAAACAATCAGATGAAATGGGCAGCAGCTAAATTCCAGCAACTAAAAAATGAATCTCATTTGCTTTGTGACCTGACTGATTTTGTACTACCTCTTGATGACTCTATGGGACTTAATTCTGAATAAAATCTTTCAAGTTATACAAAAAAGTGAAAGTTACAGAGTGCAATGTTTTATTATTTAAAGATAAATCATATAGCAGGAAAAAGACAAAATAAATTAGATGAGCAAGCAGACTTCAGATCCTGAAACTTTATTTATGGTCACATCCTTATTCTGCAACAGCTGGCTGAAAAATACACATTCATACCAGGTTCATCATTATGTACTGCATTTATTGATTTCAGGTCTGCATTTGATCTAGTTTCCAGAGAAAGGCTCTGGTCTAAGCACACAGTTATTGCACACAACTATTGACAGGCACCTATTATTGCTTATGCACAACCTTTAAAAGAACTCTAGAATCAAAATTCAATGCAGCATGCAAAGCCACTACACTAATCAAGTTCTAATCTGCAGAAGAATAAGGCAAGGATGCATTCTAGCCCCTCTGTTGTTTAATCTCTGTATAAATCCACTTGAGACCCAATTAAACCAATTAGAACACCATCCCCAAAAACTAGCTAATAGACATATTTCATCCCTGTTGAATGTAGATGATATAACTCTTTTATCACAAATGCAAATTGGACTTAAAGGAGCCTTGCTCTGGCTAGTTATTGCTCTGAAGCAATAATTATAGCAAAACTAAGATAATGATCTTCACAAAAAGACCTAAATTACATAGCTGGGTTATAAATGGCCAGAACATATAGCAAGTCAAATTCTTTTAATATCTGGGCATGGTTTCTATAGCTCTGCTACACATTTAAACTATGTCATCCAAAATGCCCCAAAAATAGCAGTAGCAATTCAATCTTTTTATTTTTCCAGGAGCACAGTATATTCCAGCAGCACTGAAGCTAAAGTTCGCACACAATTACTCTTTGATGCTCAGCTGGGACCTTAGGTAAAGATAAAGGTTCCCCTCACACATATGTGCTAGTCATTCCTGACTCTAGGGGGCGGTGCTCATCTCCGTTTCAAAGCCAAAGAGCCACCAGCGCTGTCCGAAAACGTCTCCGTGGTCATGTGGCCAGCATGACTAAACACCAAAGACGCACGGAACGCTGTTACCTTCTCACCAAAGGAGGTCCCTATTTTTCTACTTGCATTTTTTAAGTGCTAGGTTGGCAGAAGTTGAGACAAGTAACGGGAGCTCACCCTGTTCCGCGGCACTCACGATTCGAACCGCTGAACTGCCTACCTTTCGATCGACAAGCTCAGTGTCATAGCCACTGAGCTACCACGTCTTTACCTTGCTGGGACCTTAGTCCTCTTTTATTCCTCTGAAAAGGATGTAATCCAAAGTCATATATCAGGTAGTGCACTGCATCCCAAATGCAGTACTAACGATGGAGAAAGTACTAGTCAAAATCAAAAGAGGTCCATGGATTTACATTTTTGCACATTGGTTAAAAATACTCCTTTTCTTTACAGATTTGACCATCTCACAAAAACTCCAGTATCATGGTTTATTTATTTATTTATTTATTTATTTACATTTATATCCTGCCCTTCTCTGAAGACTCAGGGCGGCTTACAGTGTATAAGGCAATAGTCTCATTCTATTTGTATATTTACAAAGTCAACTTATTGCCCCCCCCCCAACAATCTGGGTCCTCATTTTACCTACCTTATAAAGGATGGAAGGCTGAGTCAACCTTGGGCTGGGCTTGAACCTGCAGTAATTGGTTTCCCCAGAGAAGCACTTTTAATGATGGGGTATGAGTATGCCCTTAGTGCTCTTAAACAATGTATTAAAGATGTGGAAATCTAACAAGATTGGACTGCTCTTTGCAAGAATGTTTATTTGAGCAATCAAACTACCTCTTTTAAAATGGCAAGATATTTATATCAATCATCCCAAAAATCCAAAGGGCATCAACCTTAGTACACTGCAACATACTTCCAATAGCAGGACCATACAAAAAAAAATACCATATGACCTGAGATTGTGCACCTGTGGCAAAAGGTCACTGAAACTGTAGCTCACGTCCTACTATACTGTATCTTCTATAACTGATGGTGAACCTATGGCATGTGTGCCTGAAGTGGCATGCAGAGCCATCTCTCCAGGCACGTCAGTCGTCACCCGTTGCTCTCCTGGGTTCCGGCATGCCAGCCAGCTGGTCATCATGCATGTGGCAGTACCAGAAACTGGAAGAACAGTAATTAAAGAAGAAAAAGGTCAATTTTCTAGATATTTTATTAGGGAAGATTGAGTCTGTGAGTCCTTATAGAACAGTGTTGGCAAGGAGCACTGGAAACCGGAAGAGCAATATGCGCACCAGCTGGTCTTCATGCGTGTGGGAGTGCTGGAAATCAGAAGAGAAGCTCCATGGCGCTCATGCCAGCTGGTCTTTCCACATGCAGCAGTATTAGAAATCCAAAGACCAGCTCCCCGGCACACTGGGAAGCTGAGCTTCTGGTTTCCAGTGCACACATGCATGGGGGGCAGCTGATCTTCATGTGTGCATGTGCACTAGAAACCTGAAGACCAAATGATTGGTGCATGCCATAAACTGGAAGCTCAGCTTCCTGGCACATGCATGCGTGCCAGGAAGCTGCTCTTCCAATTTCGGGCACTTCCATGCACGTGAAGACCAGCTGGTGCACATACTGCTCTTCCGCTTTCTAGTGCTCCTTGCCAACACTGTTTTATAAGGACTCACAGACTCAATCTTCCCTAATAAAATAACTGAGAAAATTGATCTTTTTTTATGTTTAATTACTGTTACCAGATCAGTGTGAAGTAATTTCTGAGTGTGACCACATTCTGCTATGCTGTATGTAAAATTAGGCAAACTTTAATTGCTCACTGATAATCCACCACTAATCGCAGTATATTATTCTGTCTTTTAGTTTTAATTTTTACTATTATTATTGTTTTAATGCTTTTATTCGCTGTCTGTGACCATAATAAAGATTTTTTGTTCGTTTGAAATTACTAACTACATTTTTTGTATTCTGACTAATATACAATATTTATAAATGATTAAATGTTCATTTATTTTTAAGTTCAGTTCTTTAATCAATTCTTTCCTCCTTAAAAATATAATTAGCTTGTTTTAGTTTCTCTTGCTAGGAAATATATATACATATATTCCATGTACAATGTATGGAATATTGCTTAAATTTGCTCAAACATCTATCACAATACATTGTGTTAATTTTGCCGTTGCTGGATATTTTCAAAGTTCCAATTCCCAATCCTAAATTTGATGTGCAAAAAAATATAATGAAGAGGTCGCACCTTCTTTTCCATATGTAGGAACAATGTTGTAAATCTGAAAATTACTGGGAAAAAATATATTTTGGAATGGAAGAAATTTTACAAATTATCATCCCATTCTATCCTGAGATATTTTATTAAAGAAATAAAAATATTTTATTAAAGAAACCATATACCGAAATGGTATGGTAAATGACTGCATAGATTTTATATGCTTTCTATAATGAAAAAGCATGGATCCCATCTATGGAAGAATAAAATATGCTTTGATATTTGGAAAAGAGGAGGAGGAAGAGAGGATAAACGGATTCCACATGTAGACTAGAACTACCGTATATTTTATTGAGGCTGAAAAATAATCTTGCAAGCATTTTTCTTTCCACAGTTTTACAATCCAGGCAATTGGGAAAGAACAAACCTGAAACTGTTCCTAATATTTTCTGTTTCCTAGGCTCAAGCTATGTTTTGAACATGGTTTTTGAATAGTTTTTCTAAAGATATTTCCATAGTTTCCAATAGGTTCTTGGATTGTTATTTTTATACCATTTTAAAGAAGATTGTGGTGGACCTGTCTTCTCACTTTTGTTTGGTCTAGATATACTGCACCTCCAACTGGTTAAGATCCTAAGGTTACACTGTGCATTATGAAAACCTGTTCCATCCTAGTAAGGTTTTTGGCTGCAATTCTCCAAGTTAATACTTCTTAATTGAAAGTATGGTAGTCTTCTCTACCAGACTAATTAATGCATCATCTCTGGCTCCATTGCTATAGTTCCTGTTTTAAAAGATTTGCATCATCTTTACCTTCTGCATTATTATATCCTTTATGATATTTGGTAAACAAGTCTCCGCCCTTGTTTGAAATACTATGTTTTTAATCCTATTTGTAGACCCAAACTGTAATTTTTAGGCTCAATAATACTACTAAGCACTGCGTGATATGAATGTATCAGAAGTATGCATATCAGTAGCATTGCTCAACCTTGTTGCTGAAATACATTAAACCTCTGCCATGATCAGAGATGGGTTTCAGCAGGTTCTGACCAGTTCTGGAGAACCGGTAGCAGAAATTTTGAGTAGTTCGGAGAACCAGAAGTAAAACTTGTGATTGGCCCCACCCCCATCTATTCTCTGACTCCCAAGTCCCAGCTGATCAGGAGGAAATGTGATTTTTGCAGTAACCTTCCCCTGAATTAGGAAAGGAATGGAGATTTTACAGTATCCTTTCTCTGCCACGCCCACCAAGCCACGCCCACCAAGCCATACCCACAGAACCAGTAGTAAAAAAATTTGAAACCCACCACTGGCCAAAATGGCAATGTAATTTATGTTGACATATTTTTCTGCCAAAGTAAGGATGGGAAAAAAGCATGTTAAAACTGAATGCACTCTCTATTTCATCAAAATAACCAGCGTTCAGCTAGTGGAGTAAAGCAATAATCTGGAAAGCCTCCAAATATATTCTCCAAATATATTCTCCAAATATATAATCTGGAAAGCCTCCAAATATATTCATATATAAATATGTAAATATGAATATATTTATATATCACATGCAAAACTAAGTAAGATATTACATAATAACAAAAAAACACCATTTTTAATAATTTGAGAAAAGCCCTATTCCTACCCCAATCCACTGGTGATTCAGATTTGACTGACTTTGCCAGGGCAAGCCACTAAGAGCCTGAGAAAAAGTTTCAAAATCGGGACTTGGTCTGAGCATAGCAAACTAGCCCTATTTTGCAGAATATTGTTTTTTTAAAGCCATAATGGGAAATTTCCAGCTGCTTCTACCTTGCTTCCAATGTTTGCTTGAAACTCTCAAGATGTTGAGATATCCCAGAATTATCTTTTCAGAAAGCCACCCACTAATTACATATCCAAAATTATGTTATATTTCAACTGTTGTCAGGAGGCTGCCTTGATGCTTCTCAGCTGGCTTTGTTTTTATTATCCTTTATTCTTTAAAATCACACACTGCCACATAGACAGTGCATCTCTTTAAGTGTCAAATTCCTAGCAATTATGTTTCCATGGCATACATTCTCTTGAGATTGAAAAAGGAGGTTTTTTTTAAAAGCAATCCAAAATTGTTCGTTTTTATGACTGATAGGTTAAGTGTTGCGCTAAAATAAAATAAGTTTTTCCATTATTGAGCTACCTTGCAAATCATATTGAATTACATGCAATTTTTGGAGAAAAAATAAAAGCTGCTGTTTGAACCACCCAAGTAGAATCAAATCATTTATATGCATAGAAAATAGCCCATGTGCTGCAGGTGTTAAGTACTCTTCTCTGGAGCTGATCTTTGCTTTTGCAGCTGCCAAAAAGCCAACATAGTCTTTGGCTGCAGATAGATAGCCTTAAGATTATGAGAAATGGTAATACCACTTTATACCACACTAGTAAAGCCACACTTGGAATACTACATTTAGTTTCAATCACCATTATACAAAAAGATGCTGAAAACCTAGAAAATATGAAACAAGAAGGAGAAACCAACCTACTCCTCTTCCTGACTTTCACTCAAGAACCAAAAACTCACCAATCGCTCACTCCATCTATACATCTAACAATCGCAAACACACACACAACAAATACACATGGCATTCCAATAACTTGTGAAGAGGCTTCTGCCATTTAGCTAAGACCCCTTTTCTGGGCCTACCCAGTCCTCTATTTTCCTTTACTATCCACTGTTACCACTAGCTTGTTTGCTCACATGCACCCTGCTTGGCTGTCTGCTACTACCATTTGTTCAGTTGCTGGTGACTGGTTTGTCATGCTGTTATCAGCCATTTGCTCACCTGCCACTAAGCTAAATTCATTCCCCCCACCACATCACTGGATCACCTGCCATTACCACTTAATTGCACACTCACACCCATTGCCACTTGGTTGCATGCCTACCACTCACTCATCTGCTACCTACTCTGGGCCTCCTGCCACCTACTCATTCATTCACTATTCAGTTGATACTGCTGCTGGTTGCTGACAAGCCTACTGCTCAATTGAGCTCAGCTTAGCTCACCTCACCTCACTTCACTCTTGCTCATTGTTCAGGAGCTTGTCACTACTGCTTGCTTATCTGACCACTGCTCAGCTGGGCCTATTGTTGCATGCAACTTGTTCACAAGCCAACCACTCAGCTGGGCTCAGCTTGCTCACTGTCATTGGTTTGTTCAGTATTTGCCCACTGCCCACAATCTATATACTATGAGCAGTGACCTCACAAGTCCTAAAGGTATGGTTAAAGCTAGAAAAGTATGTCCACAAATTCTGGGAAACTCTCCCCATTCAATGACTACAGCTGTCCTCTGGAACCCCACATCAAGCACCGGTCAACCATCTTACTGCATCAGTGTTAGTGTCCAGTTACATTTAACTCCTTTAACTAAAATACAATGATTTGTTTTATTTAATTCATATGCTTAAATGTAACCTATTATATTGCATAATTAGAACTAAAGTCAGTCTAAGTATCATGTACAGCTGCAATATCTAAATAATATAATGGTTAAGATTTTTTTCCTTTATGTCATAACTTCCAGACAGTTTTAAATGGATATATAAGACTGAAATAGTGTTATTGTTGCTGTTGTAAAAATTTAAGATGGCCTTGCCTACAACTTTGAACAAAAAATTAAAACTTAATAGAAAAAGAAAAGAAGAAACATCTTGATTAATAATAAATCATATTCTCTTTGAAATGGTAAGAATTTACTTAAATCTTATTTGTATTTAGCAAGTAGAGAACAAACGGGGTGAAATTTAATGAAAATGTCAATTAGAACTCACAGAGCATCTGAAAGTGTCTCAAATGTCTTCCACTCTGAGTGTTTTACTGATTAATTATTTTCTTGTATAAGTTATTATCTGACGCTACAGGAAATAATTAAGGAATGTAACCTGAAGTGGCAGGTACACAGTACAGATAATGATAGTGTAAAACAAATGTTTTGAACAGTGCACCATGGTAGTATGGTCTTATTCTCCTCACTGCCATCTATATCTCATCATTCTAAACAAAATAATTTTAATTTTTTTAATTTATTTTTTATTTGCAAGACTCAGGGCGGCTTACACTATGTTAGCAATTAATTAATTAATGCTGTTATTAAACAGCAAACAAAGCACATCTCTTTAACAGCCATGGAATGAAATACGCTGACAAATGGCATTTAAAATAAAGATCACATATTATACCATTGCTAGGAGGAATATAGTGTACACATTTGCTTTGACAAAACATAAAATATTTCTCTAAAGATGGAAAAAAATGTGGGTCTTGGTAGCACTGTTTCCAGCTAACAAATTTATTAAGTGGGATATGTTTTTGTAAGTTGTAGCTCACTTCATCAGAGGTAGAGAGAGGCTAAAATATATTATTTAAACTGTGGTGAGGTGGGAGAATGCAACATAGGTAAAAGGGAAACAAAAATTAGATATGCAGATATTACATGTGCAATATATTACAAAGATGCAGTGCAAACAGAAATGAAATGTCAGACTCATCTCTCACAATGAAGATACATATGTTTCAAAAAGGTGTTGAAAAACTGGAATCCCTCACTACAGTACACTCTAATCCAGGGGTCAGCAACCTGCGGCTCTGGAGCCACATGTGGCTGTTTCATTCCTCCGCTGTGGCTCCCTGTTGGTGGTCAGCTCCACAATTGATAGGGCTTTCGGTTCAGATAGGTAGAGGAAAAAGGATGCCACACTAGGAGGAGACTCTATGGTGGGGGAACCAGACTTCCAGTCAGCAGAGGAAAAAGGACACCACGCTAGGAGGAGACTCTATGGTGGGGGAACCAGATTTCCAGTCAGCTCCAGAATTGAACGGGAGCTTCCAGTTAGGACTTTGTGGCTCTTTGAATGTTTAAGGTTGCCAACCCCTGGTCTAACGTATCATAAAACACTTCTGAATTTTTCTAACTCAGCATTGATAAACCTTAAATATATTCTTATACATCAATAAATTCCAGGACAATTCAATTAATCATTTTTTTATTGAACAATTTTTAACATTTTTTAACAATTTTCCTCTTTACAAGATTTTCGCATTGGTCCGCATCTGTTATATATCCATTTTTCTCTTTATATCCATACATGTGGTTCCATTCTCTTTTATACATATTAATATATTAATATAAACATACATTATATGTCGTTTATATCTGTACAGATTTAATACTATTTTCTAACTCCTAAGTCTTCTTTCTTTAACATTTTTTTAACTTTTGCACCAATCCTCTAACCATTTGTACCATACATTCCATACCAAATAGTACTCTGTTTGTCCTTTATCTTTTATTTCTTTTGCCAATCTGTCCATCTCAGCGCACTCCAGCACTTTCCTTATCACACTTTCCTCTGATGGTATAGTATTATTTTTCCAGTTTTGTGCATACACAATCCTGGCGGTGATTATGACATGTAATATTAAGTATTGTGGGGTTTTTTACATACTTTCCTGTAAGTATGCCTAATAGGAACAGTTCTGGTTTCAATTCTATTTGCTGTTTAGTTATCTCCTCAAGCCACTTTCTTATTCTAATCCAATATTTGTTTGCTATTGCACACAACAACCACATATGACAGTACGTTCCTTGAGCTTGTCTGCATTTCCAGCAATCTGATGATCTTTTCAGGAACATTTTGGCCAATCTCACTGGTGGTAGGTGCCATCTGTAAAACATTTTATAGAGGTTCTCTATAGAATAGAATAGAATAGAATAGAATAGAATAGAATAGAATAGAATAGAATAGAATAGAATAGAATAGAATAGAATTTTTATTGGCCAAGTGTGATTGGACACAGAAGGAATTTATCTTGGTGCATATGCTCTCAGTGTACATAAAAGAAAAGATGACTTCATCAAGGTACAACACTTACAACACTTAATGATAGTCATAGGGTACAAATTTAACACTTAATGATACAACACTTAATGATAGTCATAGGCTACAATTAAGCAATCAGGAAACAATCAATTACAGTATAAATCGTAAGGATATAAGCAACAAAGTAACAGTCGTAAGTGGAAGGAGATGGGTGATGGGAACGATGAGAAGATTAATAGTAGTGCAGATTTAGTAAAAGGTTTGACAGCGTTGAGGGAATTATTTGTTTAGCAGAGTGATGGCCTTCGGGAAAAAACGGTTCTTGTTTTTAGTTGTTCTGGTGTGCAATGTTCTATAGCATCATTTTGAGGGTAGGAGTTGAAACAGTTTATGTCCCGGATGTGAGGGATCTGTAAAACATTTTCACAGAACCTCTTTTTGACTCGTGCAGTATACAGGTCCTCAATGGAAGGCAGGTTGGTAGCAATTATTTTTTCTGCATTCTAATTATCCTCTGAAATCTGTGTCTGCCTTGTTGGGTTGCAGAACCAAACAAAGACAGTTATAGAGGTGCAGACTCAATAATTCCTCTGTAGAACTGGATCAGCAGCTCCTTGAGCAGTTTGAGTTTTCTAAGTTAGCGCAGAAAGAACATTCTTTGTTGTCCTTTTTTGATGACGTTTTTGATGTTAGCTGTCCATTTTAGAACTTGCAATATGGTAAAACCTAGAAATTTGAAGGTTTCTATTATTGATACTGTGTTGTCTAGTATTGTGAGAGGTAGAAGTATGGAAGGGTTTCTCCTAAAGTCTACCACTATTTCTACGGTTTTGAGTGTGTTCAGTTCCAGATTGTTCCGGTCACACCATGAGGCTAGTCGTTCAACCACCCTTCTGTATGTGGATTCATCATTGTCTCGAATGAGACTGATCCTGTTGTGTCATCTGTGAACTTCAGTAGTTTAATAGATGGATCATTAAAATACAGTCATTGGTATTCAGAGAGAAGAGAAGTGGAGAGAGCACACAGCCTTGGGGTGGGGGGCTGTGCTAATTGTACAGGTATCTGATGTGATTCTGCTTAGCTTCACCTGCTGCTTCCTGTTTGTTAGGAAGCTTGTGATCTACTTACAAGTCTTTCAGGTACCTGTAGCTGGTTTAGCTTAGTTAGAAGAGTGTTTGGAATGATGGTGTTGAAATCTGAGCTAAAGTCTACAAAGAGGACCCTTGCATAGGTCTTTGGAGACTCAAGATGTTGTAGGATGTAGTGCAGAGCCATATTAACAGCATCATCTGTTGATCTATTTGTTCGGTATGCAAATTGCAACGGGTCTAACGGTAGATCCTTGATGGTTTTCAAGTGGGACAGCACTAGCCTTTCAAAGGTTTTTATGACTACAGGTGTTAGAGCAACTGGTCTGTAGTCATTCGGTTCCTTAATGGTGGGCTTCTTCAGCACTGGTATGATAGTAGAGAGTTTGAAACAAGAAGGAACATAGCACATCTCTAGTGATTTATTGAAGATTCTGGTGAAGATGGTGGCCAATTGGTTAGCACAGACTTTTAAGCAAGGAGGAGTTATCTTGTGTGGGCCTGGAGCTTTTCCTGGCTATTGTCTGCGAAATAGGTCTTGCACTTCCTTTTCTGTGATCACTAGGGGTTGTGAACCCAATGGGATGGGGTCAGTTGTAGGAGGCTTGGCTGTTGGTGTGTCTGAAATGGGGGTTGTGGAGATAGATGGCTGTAGTTTCCTTTCAAACCTGCAGTAAAACACGTTCAGTTCGTCTGCCAGTTGTTGATTTCCTTCAGCCTGGGAAGGACGTTTGCCATAGCTGGTGATATTTTTAAGAGTTTTCCACATGTTTGCTGGTTCATTTGTTGAGAACTGATTCTTTAGCTTTTCAAAGTAGTTTCTTTTTGCTGCTCTGATCTCCCTTGTTAATATATTTCTGGCCTGATTGTACAGCATTTTATCACATTTTCTGTAGGTGTAGCTGCTTAAGTTTAGCTGTGAACCAAGATTTGTTGTTACTGTATATTGGCAAGTTCCTTGTCTGTACACATAGGTCTTCACAGAAGCTAACATATGATGTTACAGTGTCTGAGTTCATTCAAGTCTGCAGAAGTATCTTCAAAAATATTCCAATCAGTGCAGTCAAAGCAAGCCTGTAGCTTTAACTTTGCCTCCTCAGTCCAGGTCTTCATTGATTTAATTGTTGGTTTTGTGGTTCTAAGTCTTTGCCTGTAGGCTGCTGACATGGTCTAATGAACCATTTTATATGCATAAGCCATAGAGCAACAGATCACCAAGGACCCCTCAGAAAATGAAGAATGTGCTCTGGAACTTTAAAACTCATACAGCCAAACATTTGCCGCATAACACTTGAGTTAACACTTAAAACTTAACAATTGTTGATAAGAAAGATAAAAAAGACTGGATACTGGATGTAGCAATTCAGCAGAATAGAAAGGATTGGAGAAAATCATAAAACACATAAAGCCCAAAAATAGAAATAGAATGACAGTGGCAAAGGAAAGCAAAGATAGCAATAGATGTCAACATTGATGAGTGTCTTGGACATAGACCAGGGGTGAAATTAAGTTGGTTCTATCTGGCTCAGGTGAACTGGTAGCGGCGGCTGTAAGAGGCTCTGCCCACCATGTCTGCATCATAACGTTGCTTTTTTGTGATGATTTTAAACCTCTGTGCATGCGCAGAAGACTTTGCGCATTTGCGGAAAATGGCACATGCGAGTGAAGTGAGCACACGCACGGCATGCACACATTTGCAAACCAGTAGGGAAGGTAAGTGAATTTCACCCCTGGCACAGACTCAAAACATTTGCAGTACTACTATTAAACAACAACATCTGCCTAACTCAGTACTTAGGAAGGACTCGATAGGTGGATAAAAATGCAATATCCAGTGTGAATATCTGGCTGACTGTGTAACTATCAATAATAATAATAATAATAAAAATAAAAATAATAACAACAACAACAGCAGCAGCAGCAAAAGCAGCAGCATCTGTGGTTAAAAAAAAAGGTTGCCTTAAAAGGTTATTAGGAACATAGAATTTTTTCTAAACTATTTTTTTCAAAAAAAAAGGTAAAATACAAAACACCAAAGTATTTAGAAAAAAACAAAAGGAAAACAGACCAAACAAGACATTTTTAAAAATGTACTATATCTAAAACTTTAAAAAAAATCAGCATGATATGAATTGGGTGAAGGGAGATGGGAAGTTGTTAAAACATTCGACTTGTGATGGAATGTCTAACAGATTCTGAAACAGCGAAGGAGGAAATAGGAGCTGTTAGATAAAGACACCTCAGCCCAAGGGAGAGGGGATGTATATGAAAGAGGCTCTCATATAATCTCCACCTTAACTATGCTAAGTATATGTTGAACAGGAGAATTGCTTTTACAGGCTTTCAAGATTAGTTAACATTTCCCTCCCTCCCCTCCCTTCACAACCCCCGACTTCCCAGAACGAGCACAAGGTATAGTTAAAATAAAACAAACATATGCTAAAAAATTCGTCCCAACTTAATCATATCCCTACAATCATTCCTAACTTCCCCCAAAAACAATCAAAAATAATACATCGTAATCATTCAAAAACAGTCTGATAACTCTTAGTCTGATATCTACTTCGAATATAGTCAATCCATTTTTCCCATTCCTTTAAGTATCTTTCTTGCGTATTGTCTTTCAAAAAGGCTGATATCTTCGCCATCTCAGCCAAATTGGCAACTTTCAATATCCATTCTTCTATTGTAGGTACTTTTTTTTTTCTTCCAGTATTGTCCTATTAGTAATCTTGCTGCTGTTATTAGATTTAAAATCAATTTAGTCTCAATTACTGTACAGTCTGTAATAATTCCCAAAAAAAAAAATTGTGGCAGGAACTTTATCTTTTTTCTGTAAAACCTTTTGAATAAAAAAAAAAAGAAGATTAGCTAACATTATCTTTTCTAGCAACAAAGATCTTTCCAGAAATCCAAATGGTGCTTGTTTCCTGAATTTGCCAGTTTTACAAGGTTGACAGGACCATAGCTAGTGACTTTTTCCTGTACTAATTTTCATGATGCTAGGAACTTCTCATTTTGAACTCTGTACTAAAGCCAATTTCAGTTCTATTGGCATTAATATGAAAGTTAAGACATTCTTCAAAATGAGTTAGAGATGATGCTCAAAGATGAAACTTGATTTTTCATATAAAATCATTCCTACTAATACAGAGAATCCTTGATTTAATAGACCATACTTTCACAGATTTTGGATGCAATAGACAATTTTTCAGGGAAACTTTATTTCAAAATAATAGACAAGTGTTTTTATCCAATGAGAGTAATCAATGCAATTACTCGGTGCCGCAGGGATCGATTCTTTCACCCCTCCTGTTCAACATCTATATGAAGCCGCTGGGTGAGATCATCAGTGGTTTTGGGGTGAGATACCAACTGTACGCTGATGACACGCAGCTGTACTTTTCCACCCCAGGCCACCCCAGCGAAGCTATCGAAGTACTGTCCCGGTGTTTGGAAGCCGTACAGGTCTGGATGGGGAGGAACAGGCTCAAGCTTAATCCCTCCAAGACGGAGTGGCTGTGGATGCTGGCACCCCGGTACAGTCAGCTGCAGATGTGGCTGTCTGTTGGGGGCGAGTAGTTGGCCCCGATGGAGAGGTGCGCAACTTGGGCGTGCTCCTGGATGGGTGGTTGTCCTTTGAAGACATTTGACGACCGTCTCCAGGAGAGCTTTCTATCAGGTTCGCCTGATCCGCCAGTTGCGTCCCTTCCTGGACCGGGATGCCCTATGCACGGTCACTCATGCTCTCGTTACCTCTCGCTTGGACTACTGCAATGCTCTCTACATGGGGCTCTCCTTGAAGAGCACTCGGAGACTCCAGCTAGTCCAGAATGCGGCTGCGCGGGTTATTGAGGGAGCGGTTCGGAACTCCCATGTAACACCCATCCTGCGCAGACTGCACTGGCTACCTGTTGTCTTCCGGGTGCACTTCAAGGTATTGGTTACCACCTTCAAAGCGCTCCATGGCTTAGGACTGGGATACTTATGGGACCATCTACTGCCGTCTTCTATCTCCCAGCGACCGGTGCGTTCCCACAGAGAGGGACTCCTTAGGGTGCCGTCAGCCAAACAATGTCGACTGGCGGCCCCAGGAGGGCCTTCTGTGGGGGCTCCTATCTTGTGGAACGAGCTTCCCCCTGGACTTCGACAATTGCCTGACCTTAGGACCTTTCGCCGCGAACTTAAGACCTATTTATTTCATATTGCTGGACTGGCTTGATTTTTAAATTTTTAATTTGTTTTAATGGGTTTTAAATTTCTGTAATTTTATAGGGTGTAATTGTATTTTAAATTTTTGGCCAATTGAATAAGTTTTTTAAGGGTTGTTCTTAATATTGTATGTGTTTGTTTTTGTATTTTATTTGGTTGTTCACTGCCCTGAGTCCTTCGGGAGAAGGGCGGTATACAAATTAAAATATTATTATTATTATTATTATTATTATTATTATTATTATTATTATTATTATTATTATTATTATTATTATTATTATTATTTAATATCATTAATTCATGTTATGTCATGTGATGCTATTAGGTAATTAGCAATAGCAACTGGACTTATATAGTGCTTCACAGTGCTTTACAAGACTTTCTGAGTGGTTTACAGGGTCAGCATATTGCCCCCACCAATTTGGGTCCTCACTTTACTGACTTTGGAAAGATGGAAAGCTGAGTCAACCTCAAGCCCTGTCAGAATCGAACTCCTGGCTCTGTGGAATGTAGAATGAAATACTGCATTCTAACCACTACATCACCACAGCTTATCATTACATAAATGACAAACTATTTAGTCTTTACTTCATCCAGTTACCAGCATAGTTGAAGTCTATTAGAATTGAAGCAAAATCCATGCCCAATAAATAAATACATTTTTCTGTGTTTTGTGACATGATTTGAAATAGGGATAGTATAAATAAGTAAGAATAGAACTAGAATCAAGCCAACAATCATATCGACATTGGTCATAATGTATCAATAATTGGGAGCTAGTAGATTTGGGCAAGTTAGATTCAGAAATCTTATCCGTTTAGATAATAGCTGAACTAATTACACATTAAAAAACATTAGATGTGGGTCTTAAGAGTACTAATGTATAAATCTGTAGTCTAACATTAGATTGATTTGATTTAAAATGCATGTCAAACACAACCTTCCTTATGTAAATGTGTATGAATAGATGTTTCTGCAAACAAAAGAAACATTTTGGGCCACATGTACTACTTCTATTGGCCCTACATATATTTGTTTCAATGGTTATTGGTTGAACATATGATCCTTAAGCATTCAAACAATATAAGAATGTTGCATTTCCTTTAGTTAGATATTTTACATGGGGGGAAATGGGTATGAGTCAGTCAAATAAATATTAAAAATTAAATTCCAAGGTTTTTTTGCACTACACAATGTATTTCTTTCCAATACTTTTGCAGTTTTTTTATATCATCATTACCTGTGATAGCAAGTTCTTTTTGTTTATGAGATTGATTTATCTATCTTAGATATTATTGATGAAGTTATATACTATCTTTAAACAAATGATCTAGATTCATGCAAATTATTTCATTTATTTAATGGCATTGCACAAATGAAACAGCTTCAGATTTAATGGATGGGGTGTATATTAGCTCACGTCTATAAACTGATATTTCACTGGATTAACTTATTCTCCAAAGCACCAGAGGGCAGGACAAGAAGTGATGGGTGAATGCTTGTTAAAGAGAGATCCAACCTAGAAAATAAGGAGAAATTTTCTGACAGTGAGAACAATTAATCTATGAAATAGCTTGCCTCCTGGATTTATGGGTACTCTATTGCTGCAGGTTTTCAAAAATAGATGAATAACCATTTGACCAGGATCGTATAACATCTCTGGACATGAGCAGCGAGGTTGGACTGCAAGTCTCCCAACTTCCCTTCCAGCCCTATGATTCTATATTTTATGTTTGATGTGTCTGATCATCACATATTTCACCTATGCACATACAATTGTTGCTCTTCAGGACTTAGCTTTAAGAATATTTTGTGGATTATTAAACCATCCCCCTCTCCCATCCAGAAAGCCTTCTGGCAACAAAATACAACTCTCAGATGCAATGTATGATCTTTACTTGCATAATTGCCAGTTCCTACTCTGAAATGGAATAGAGACTAGGCAGACACTTATCTGAAATAGTATAGGTTCTCCTGCTTGAGCAGGAGGCTGGACTAGAAGATCTCCGAAGTCTCTTGCAGGTCAGGACAGATCAGGTTAGGTCAGGTCTGATGTGGTCTGGTCTGGTCTGGTCTGGTAAATGATAATTTAATGCACAGCAAATATAATCTATTAATTTGAGTACCATGGTAAGGTGTTCTGTTCCAGAACCTAAAGCCAAGTATCGGTGATACATTTTACAAAGTATTAAGATAGGGCTAATCCAGAATGGCAGTGGCTTTGCTTTGAAGGAGATAACTTTCGCAAAAGTTCAAGCAATAATTTGAGAAGCAGCCAAAATGCAGCTACTTTAGTCCTGTAAGTGAAAGTACTGTGTCCTTAAATATACCTGCTTCAATGGGGTGATTTGTCTGAAGCTTCCTGAGGCCTAATACATTGTTTTATATTTCATGATTTCACCTTTAAATTCATTGTAAACTATATTTGAATTTATTGCAAATTCTATCATATGCATTTTAAATATTAACATCGAAATAGAAAATTGGCACAAAACAGAGGACTGTATTAAAAAAAATCCCTTGCTGCTGGCATAATATCCTTCTCAAGATAAATTGCTCAAAAGATCTGTCAAATCTGCTTAAATTCAGGTGTGTACATGAAGATTTTTAAGTCCAAAATCTAATTGCATTAATGTTTTCATGCTATGCTACCTGTAAATGGCTAAAATAAAATCTGTGTGTATTGTATATCCATGAATCAAGCCTGGCTTCACAAGACTGACAAATAGAATTAATTGATTTATGTAAATAATTCCAACTATATATTTGATTAATTAAATATTTCCAATTGTGACATTACTCAGCAAAAAAAAGAAAAATGCATTTTCCTTTAGAATGTGAAAATAATCCATGCTGACATATGTTCTGTCTGGACTTACATTCATAATATTCAGTTTTTTCAAAGGTTAAAATACAAAACACCAAAATATTTTTAAAAAGAAAAGAAAAAACACAACAAGCAAATTCTCCCTAGTTGAATGCTGATTAATATAACACAGCAGTAGTAATTTCCTACAAACAGGCCAAAAGAATTTTAAACTACTAAATCTGTTTACAAATTGTTATCCTGTCATCTATATACTATATTAATAATAAAATAGTAATAAAATTATTAATAATAAAAGACAAAATTGAAATTCAAAAACCCATTCTGTTATTGTAATCAACTCATTAAAAAATTACCATGGCTTCAATTCCAGATTCCAAAAATTAACTCTAATTAACCCTGGATCAGATATCCCTATTTTTTCTTAATGTCATCTCTTATCAGTTGCTAATTGGTTAAGTACAATAAGACCAATCTCCAAAACCAATCTATCTGCCCAAAAAAAGCCAAATGAGATTGTTCTCCAATTAAACATAATGTTATTCCCCATTCTCCTTCAAACCCCTTAAAAAGACCCATTTGCCCCTTATTCACCCAGAAAATTCTCTACTATTATATAAAAACACCAGATTAAGTCAATTCAACTCAGTAACAATTTCTGGATCCATGTTTCTTTCTATTTATTTATTTATTTTATTTGATCATATTATATACCGCCTATCTCCCGAAGGACTCAGGGCGGTTTACAGGCACTTAAAAAACACATAAATACAATATAAAAACAATTAAAAAACTTATTCTAAAAGCCCAATAATTAAAAATATAGGAATAAAACCCAATTTAAAACCCATAAATTTAAAATGTAACTCAGTCCTGCAATTAAATAAGTATGTTTTAAGCTCGCAGCGGAAGGTCCGAAGGTCTGGAAGCTGACGAAGTCCGGGGTAGTTCGTTCCAGAGGGTGGAGCCCCACAGAGAAGGCCCTTCCGCTGGGCGTCGCCAGACGACATTGTCTCGCTGACGGCACCCTGAGGAGTCCTTCTCTATGAGAGCGCACGGGTCGGTGAGAGGTATTCGGTAGCAGTAGGCGGTCCCGTAAATAACCCGGCCCTATGCCATGGAGCGCTTTAAAGGTGGTCACCAAAACCTTGAAGCGCACCCGGAAGGCCACAGGTAGCCAGTGCAGTCTGCGCAGGATGGGGGTTATGCGGGAGCCACGAGGGGCCCCATCTATCACCCGCAGCCGCATTCTGACTAACTGTAGCCTCCGGATGCCCTTCAAGGGGAGCCCCATGTAGAGAGCATTGCAGTAATCCAGGCGAGACGTCACGAGTGCGTGAGTGACCGTGCATAGGGCTTTTACTCTCTGGCTTTTACTCTCTGGCATATTCTCTGGCATTTACTGCCAGAGAATCACAATCTTGGCTCTGAGTATCTTCTGCAGTCTGTGTTGTTTGTACTGTTTCTGAATCTATATTTCTTGCCAATAAATCTGCTGCTTTAAAACAAATGCCTTTTGTGGATCTAAAGTGTTTAGGCTCAGTTTCTTCAGGATATTTTCCATGGTCTTTATGAGTTCATCATACCATTTGGTAAAAATTCAGCTACAGATTTCATGTTGTTGAGCAGTCTTCTTTTTCCCCCACCAGCGTTAGCCTCGTTCTTCTCGCTGTAATCCAATATACTGTAGCTCAATGGAATAGATAAGCAGAAGTTAAGCCAACAGGCAACAACAAAAGGAACTATTTGATCCAAAACCATTTTTCAAGTTAATAAAATAGTTGATTCTTCAGCTCAGATCAGCAGACATGTTCACACACACAGTACAGCAGAGAGCTTAGCACACACTCACACTGAATAGTTTCAATTTCAATTCTCTGCACAGAATCAGAAGCTGCAGACTAAGACACGCCCTGGCTCCAGTCTATCTCAGCTCCCAATTGGCTGACTTTGTTACCATGTCCAATTCCAGTTGATGAATATACTCTGACATACAAGAAAGCAGGAGCTGCTATAAACAAACAAATAAAGAGAAAACAGAAAAAGCAGATAGAGTCCAGCTGGGCCCTGAAATAAATCATCATTCAGCCAGCCAATTAACATATAAAGATTAAAAAACAAAACAAAAAAGTTCAAAAAAAATGAAAATGTAAAAGTCCCAGGCTTATGAAAATGTTCCGCCAGTAGGAAGAGATGTAAAAAAAAAAAGACCATTGACTTTTCAGTTCTCCTCTAAGGAGCTGAAATTTTTAACATTTACCCTCCCAGGTGGGTCTACAGCCATCCGAAAGTCATCTTGGGTCATTCCTAAGTGGTCCCATTTAAATCCAGAGGGCAGGACTATCAAAGAACCAGCTCTGGCAGCAAACACAGCAGCTTGTGTATAAGAGAAGAAAAACGATCTCATCCTTCAGCAAGCCATTTTAGGAAGAAGTTAGGCTTACATTCAGATTAGTTGATGAGAACCAAAACTGGTTTACCTGTGAATCCAAAGTTACATCTTAGTTTACTAGAAACTGATTTTATATGATTCCTTATACACTTAATATATTAAATAAAATACAGTAATTTTATTAAAGTATTCTTCAAAAAGATAATTTTTATTCATCTACAATTTCTGTTGTTAGTACAGAAGATCCAAGGTTAACTTAGCTTCATTCAAACCTTTCTTATTGTTTGAGCATACCATTTAAGCTGTCCTGGTTTATTGCTCATGCCTGCATGATTCT
Organism: Ahaetulla prasina; assembly: GCF_028640845.1. Taxonomy (NCBI): domain Eukaryota; kingdom Metazoa; phylum Chordata; class Lepidosauria; order Squamata; family Colubridae; genus Ahaetulla; species Ahaetulla prasina. Next base: position 1,574 of record NW_026682275.1, on the reverse strand, counting down.
AAACTGATTTCAGAAATTTATATTTGGACTGACACATTCTGGCAGTTTATAACATAATGCAATAAGTAGCTGGTTGAGAGTTCATGTTATTTTGGAGGGTTTTTTTGCAAAGTTTTTAAACCTATCTTTGTTGAGGATTTTAGTCTGTTTAACATGATGGGGTGTCATGGCTAAGATGGGCCTCTGGTGGCTCAGACTGCTAAGACAGTCTGTTATTAACAGCAGCTGCTTGCAATTACTGCAGGTTCAAGTCCCATGAGGCCCAAGGTTGACTCAGCCTTCTATCCTTTATAAGGTAGGTAAAATGAGGACCCAGATTGTTGGGGGCAATAAGTTGACTTTGTTTATAATGTACAAATGGATGAAGACTATTGCTTGACATAGTGTAAGCCGCCCTGAGTCTTCGGAGAAGGGCGGGATATAAATGCAAATTTTAAAAAAAGTAATGGGTTCTAGTAAAGAAAACCATATTTGTGGCATAACATTATAGCTACAGACAAGAGGTTTCTCTTTATTGTTTGTTCATTGTTTTAAGGAGGAGGAAAGGATTTGAGCTTTTGCAAGAATCTGAGGAAACAAACAATTACTGGCCAGTAGACGGGCTGATTGCTTCAGAAAACATAAGAATCTTTTCATTTTGTAGGAAAGTATGATTAGGAAAGTTGGTTCCCTACTATTGCTGCAGTTTAACAAAAAGCTAAATGCACCTGTTCCTGGAGTTTACTGTTAATTTGGAGAATCAAATTATAGGTTATTTTCCTTATGAAACTACAAAACTTGTTCTAGAAAGATTAGTGTCAAAGAAAATAATAAATGTTACCTTAAAAAAGCAATAAGCAGAATTTCCTGCTTGCTGGGGAAAGCCTTCTCAGCAATTCAAGTTCACAAATCCCTGCCCTCAACAACCTGGAAATGTTCTCTTTGCAATTTGGACCGGAATACCACAAAGGAGTAAATTTATGTTAAGATATAACATTGTTATCAAAGGATATGCTTGGCTTTTCTTAACTGAGTTCAGCAAAGCTGCTGCTTTAATTGGTGGTAAATGTAAAAATCTATAGAACGCTCAAGTAATAACTGAACAAACACACAATCCTATTATTGAGGAGGACAAAGAAGGACTTAATATAAAAAATAATGTAATGTAAATAAAGCATTAAACTCCGATATCACAGTTTCATAACTGAGTTGTAATGAGAATGGAAAATAGCAGAAAATTAATCCCTTCTCATTAAAGAGTTTGTAATGAGAATAGGAAAATCAGTAGAAAAGTAACCTACTCTCATGATCATCTTCATGAACGGTCTTCATGAAAGATCTTCAGGGTCAGATTGATGAACATTTCTGTTATAATGAAACATGACAATACAAAAACTGTATTTGCAATACAAAAACTGTAGTTACATGGACTCAAATTTGCATCCTTGTGTCATGTGTTTACCAGGTAATTTGAAAGCTAACTTTTTAGTTTACTGAATAGTGGAGTGACGTTTTGATTATATTTGCATTTTTCTATTGACTGTAGCACATATTATATGTTCATGGTGCTATTTACAAGTTAATTTACAAGAAAA
>NW_026682274.1:0-8051 GCF_028640845.1 Ahaetulla prasina | reverse complement strand
GAATGCCACTTTCTTCTTCAAAAGTTCCTTTGTCTCAGTTGAAGGAACTAAACCTCATTCAAAAAAAGAGGAGACAGTCTTTCTTTAAGACCCAACTCCTTGGAATCTAGCTACCAGTGACTATCTTATGAAATATATTTCCAGTCAAGTGGGTATTTATTAGCCTTACCAGGTAGACCTGACAGGGAACATGACCATTTGATCTAATTCTTCTTTATTGTAAAGCTACATTAACAGAATCTTGCAAGTCTGAAAGTAAAATTCTGCTGCCATCACCTTTACAGCCCAATAGTAAGGTTATGCTTAAAATCCTACAAGCTAGGCTCCAGCAGTATGTGGATCGAGAACTACCAGAAGTACAGGCAGGATTTCGAAGAGGCAGAGGAACTAGAGATCAAATTGCCAACATACGCTGGATCATGGAGAAAGCTAGGGAGTTCCAGAAAAACATCTACTTCTGCTTCATTGATTATGCTAAAGTCTTTGATTGTGTGGATCGCAACAAATTGTGGCAAGTTCTTAAAGAGATGGGTGTACCAGACCATCTTATTTATCTCTTGAGAAACCTGTACGCGGGTCAAGAAGCAACAGTGAAAACTGGACACGGAACTACAGATTGGTTCAAAATTGGGAAAGGAGTCCGCAAGGCTGTACTATCGCCTGCCTATTTAACTTATATGCAGAGCACATCATGAGAAAGGGGCTGGATGAATCAAAGTTGGGATTAAGATTGGCAGAAATCCCAACACCCTCAGATATGCAGATGATACCACTCTAATGGCAGAAAGCAAAGAGGAACTAAGAAGCCTCTTGATGCTGGTGAAGGAGGAGAGTGCAAAAGTTGGCTTGAACTCAACATTAAAAAAACTAAGATCATGGCATCCCGCCCTCTCACTTCCTGGCACATAGATGAGGAAGAAATGCAAGTAGTGACAGATTTTATTTTCCTCCAAGACCACCACAGATGGGGACTGCAGCCGAGAAATTAAAAGTCGCTTGCTCCTTGGGAGGAAAGCTATGGCAAATCTAGACAGTGTACTAAAAAGCAGAGACATCACCCTGCCAACAAAAGTGCATATGGTTTTCCCAGTTGCAATGTATGGTTGTGGAGGTTGGACCATAAGAAAGGCTGAGCGCCAAAGAATTGAGGCCTTTGAACTCTGGTGCTGGAGAAGACTCACAGTCCCTTGGACTGCAAAACAAACCAGTCAGTCCTAGAGGAGATCAACCCTGACTGCTCTTTAGAAGGCTGGATCCTGAAAATGAAACTGAAATACTTTGGTAATAATACCTGGAGAAGAGCCTAATACCTGGAGAAGAGCCTAATACCTGGAGAAGAGCCGAATGCTGGGAAAGATTGAGGGCAAAGAAGAAGGGACGACAGAGAACGAGGTGCCTGGATGGAGTCACTGAAGCAGTAGGCATGAGTTTAAATAGATTCCAGAGGATGGTAGGGGACAGGAAGGCCTGGAGGAACGTTGATGGGGTCACGATGGGTCAGACACGACTTCGCAGCTAACATCAACAACAACTTCTGCAAAACGAGAACAGGGAACAAAAGACAAATGCATTTCCTCCACTTCATCTAAAGCACAAACACAGAGAAGTTTGTGACTTTCCAGGCAACGGTTCCTGTTGAATCCTCCCAAGAATCCATGTTGGTGGATGATTCGGAAACAGATCCAAAGGGTATGGAGGTCAAGAAAGAATGACACCACAGAAGATGGAGATCCACTGGATCCTTTTCACCAGAAGATTCCACCCCTAAGCACCGCCTTTCAGAACCAAAGGAAAGAGCGCCATCAGCCACGGGGTTTGTGATGTCTCCTCATCGATCCGGTCAGGAAATGAGGGATTCTGGGAAATCCTGGACAAGGGTCCAAAGCCCCCCAGCCAGGCCCCCTGAGAACTCTCGGCCTTCCCATCATCTCCCGGATGGTTCTTGAGCCAGACCAGTGAATGCAGCCAAGGACCAAAAGCCTCCAGGGGAGAGGATGCGAGAGAGAGAGGGGCCACAAGGGTCTTTCTGGGGCCCTCAAGAGGAAAAAGACGGAGAAGAGCCCTTGCAGGAGTTCCACTGACCCTCATTCTCACGGAGGAGACTTCCATTGGATTGGAAGGAGGCGGGCAGCAGGGCGAGACCATCCTGGCCCCAGCATTAACTTTCTGCCAAAGCCCCACTTCTGCTCTGCCCCAAATGGGGCTCCTCCTCTCCCCTTCCTCCTCCGCCTTTCCTCCTCCCATTCCTTTCCCTCCCTCCTCCCACTTTCCCCTCTCCTTTCCCTCCCCTGCCCACTCCTCCATCCTCCTCCCCTTTCCTCCCCTCCTCCCCTCCTCCCCTGCCCATCCCACCCTCCTCCCCTTTCCCTCCCTCCCCTTTCCCCTGCCCCCATTATCATATTAAATTAAATCTGTAATATCTTTATGCATCCTTAATTTTTTGGTCCTGTGGGTTATGTATTAATATTTGTTGTTTCTTATAAATCTCCTCTTCTAGATACCTACGCTGTCTTTGTTGCTTATTTCTCTGTCTATTATTAAGATATATTAACACACCTCTCATAAAGGCCTTGCTAGCATCCCAAACCATTTCTATCGATGTTTTCTTATTCAAATTATAATCAAAAAATTCTTTCATCTGCTTTTTACATTGATTTACATTATCCTGATATCTAAACAACTTTTCATTTAACCTCCATGTCCTTCTGCCTTCTTTTTCATACTGCAATTCAATCCAAACTGGGCTATGATCAGATAAACATCTTGAAAATATCTTAATTTTCTTTACCCTTGAAAGCAAATCATTAGAGATTAATATATAATCACGTGAAAAGATTGATGCCTCTCAGAAAAAAGTATAGTCTCTTTCCTCCAAATTAATCTCCATAAATCTCTCAACTCAAAATGATTATAAGATTTTGTTAAAATAGCAAACAGATTAATGTTAGTTTTACATAAGAATTCATACTGATCAATCTGGATTTATAAAGGGAGACAGATGAGGAATAATGTTAGGCAGATTGTTAACTTATTGGAATATTTAGAAAAGAAAAAATTTATATCAGCAGCATTTATCTTTTTGGATGCAGAGAAAGCTTTTGATCGATTGCATTGGGACTTTTTATTTAAATTAATAGAAAAAATGCAATTTGGAGATGGTTTTGTAAGAATAATTAGAGCAATTTATGGAGAGCAAACAGCCCAGATAATAATTAATGGTAATTTAACAGAAGCTTTTAAAATTGTGAAAGGAACAAGACAGGGATGTCCTTTATCACCATTACTGTTTATTTTAACTCTGGAGCCACTATTGGATAAAATACGAGAATCAAAGGAGACAGAGGGAATTAAAGTTAGACAACATGAATATAAAGTGAGAGCCTTTGCAGATGATGATTACTCTAAATCCTATAAATTCAAGTGTATCTCTGTTGAATATAATTGATCGATATGGAAAGGTCTCAGGGTTTAAGGTAAACCAGAATAAAACAAAAGTGATAATAAAAAATATGACCAAACAACAGAAAGAAAAATTAGAGGAAATAACAGGATTTGAAATTATAAAAAAGGTTAAATATTATATTACACCATCAAATGTGAAATTGTATAAGAATAATTAGAATAGAATAGAATAGAATTTTTTATTGGCCAAGTGTGATTGGACACACAAGAAATTTGTCTTTGGTGCATATGCTCTCAGTGTACATAAATGAAAAGATACCTTCATCAAGGTACAACATTTACAACACAAATGATGGTCAATATATCAATATAAATCATAAGGATTAACAGCAACAAAATTATAGTCATACAGTCATAAGTGGAAAGAGATGTTTTTGAGATTGAGGGAGCTGCAGTTTAAATCCTTTTAGGGACTTGAGTTTGAGGCAGTTTTTCTTCCTCCTGGCGTGTCAGGAGGTTGTTAGTGTTGGTTTCAAATCAAGGCAGAGCTTTGGAAAGGTAAAGCTGCATTTATTTGAAAGGATATTTCTGTTCAAAAGACGTTGTACAAACACACACTACGGAAGTTGGAGGAGTTGGACAAAACGCACAAACTTTAGAGAAGAAAACTATGAGGCGAGGGTCCTTTGGCTGAGAATGGGAGGGGTGAGGAAGAGACGATCAGGGGATCTTCCTGAATTCTCAGCTTGACTCGGAAGAGAAGGGGTCGGGTCAGGGGTGAACCAGGTTCTGACAGGTTCTGGAGAACCAGTAGCGGAAATTTTGTAGTGAGAAGGCAAATACCACTGGTTGGCAGAGTGGTGGAATGAGATAGTATCCTTTCCCCAGGAGTGTGGAGGAATGGAGATTTTGTATCCTGTCCCCAGGATTAATAGATTTTGCAGTATCCTTTCCAGTGGAGTGAATGGAGATTTTGCAGATCCTTAGAGTGGGTAATGGGGATTTTGCAGCATCCCTGCCAGCCCAGCCACGCACAGAACTGGTCGAAAGAATGTGTTTCTCAGCTTTGTAAAACTTTCAACAGAAATGAATGGTCATAAGTCAAAACTATTGTAGACATTCAGGAATCAATGTAAGCTTTGAAAGGCACCTTGATGGTCATCTAGTCCAACCCTCTTCCTGTGCAGGAACTCAATGCCCCAAATGCATCATTTACATAGACGGATCTCCATTCTTGCATTAAGCTTTTCTTTATTTTTATCAGGGAGGATGAGAATGATTCAGAGCCAAATCTGATGTCACTGCAAACTACCACCTAAGGAGGTCATACTATTACCTCAAAACTTGAGGAACAGCAGCCAAATAGACAAGAACCATTTCAGTGCTCATGGTGGAAAAAGGAGAAGATGCTTACTCAAGGATCCTGGGAGAAATCACCAAGGTATGAAGGTGGAACTCACTATAGTCTTCAGAAGATGGTAAAGAGCTAACTCCATCATCCTTTTCTTGCTGCCCAAATTATCATCTGCTCACCTGGCTGGGAGTTTTTTCTGACTCATCCATCCCAGCCTGAGAGATCTTGCAATAAGAAGGGGTGTTGTCCTGTTTAGAAGACATGGGCTTCCTGCCATCTGCTTAGGTGGCTTTCCTGGCAGGAATGCCTGGGGTTCAACAAAGCCAAGCTGATCACCCAGCATGCTGGTCTTCTGCAGTGTCTGGGTGACTTTGTGCAACCTGAGCACCAAAGGGAAATACATGGTGGCTGTGCAGGTCTTCTCCATCCTGGCCTCCAGTGCTGGTCTGCTGGGCTGCATCTTCATCCCCAAGTGCTACAATTTCCTTCTGACTCAGGCCAGACCTGAACACAAAGGAGCAGCTTACGACCAGAACAAATGTAAAAACATGAGAGATAACACCATGATATTTAGGCTTCCGGGTGGCTCCACCTCTTCGCTGAGCCCTAATTAAAGGGGCTCCGCACTGAACATCGTAAAAGCCAGGAAAAGCCGGCTTTAATCTTTTTCCCTGGATGAAAGGGGCAAGATAAGAGCGCAGGAATGTTGGTAGACCTCCCCAGAGGCTTTGTTTTAATTAAGCAGAGCTTCGAAGGGTCGATGGGTCCCATAAATATTTCTGCCATCTCTGACTTCAGTGCGTGTCTGCAAAAGCAGGAAAAGAAGAAGGTGTCCATCTCTGCTAATTGTCTTATCTTTATGGATCTCTTTAAGCAGACGGAATGAGTGCAAGCGGACGATTATTGGATTGCAAGTATTTTTGATTTCCTGACTTCTACTTTCTAAAAAAGAGAATTTTTTTTTTCCCTTTGTTCTAATTGACTCTAAGATGGCGCCTGAACGGGAGTGAAAATGACGAATGGAATTTTAAACAGTCTGTGCAACTAAGAAGATAAGAAATGTTATGTGTGGATTTTAATGAAGTGAACTGAGCTCTCCTATACTTAAAGGGGAGAAGAGAAGTTTCTAGACTTATATTTTGTGAATTTTAAAACTGAAATGGCTACTAAACCACCTAAGACTGGGGCAGAAGGGTTCTGAACCAGCTTTAGAAGATCTGATTAAAGAGCAAGGAAAGTGTCTGAAGAAAGGTTTAAGGAGATTATGGATAATAATGAGAAAATAAGAGAAGAAATAAAAGAGAATAATAAAAATAAGAGAAGATATCTTAATGGCTTTTCAAGGTTTGGCAAAAGACTGGAGGTGGTGGAGGAGGAGGTGCAAGAAATTGTTCAGTCAAATCAACAAATAGAAAATAGAATGGGGAATGCAAATCAAATTGGATAAAATGAAGATCAAGTGGTGGTGATGCAGTATAGAATGATGGAAGGAGCTCTGAGAATTAGAGGTTTGAATGGACAAAGGGAAGATTTAAAAATTTTTATCAGAAGCTCTGGCTGAATTTATTGAACTTGATCCACAAGAGGTTGCTTATCAAATTGACAAAATTTATAGAGTTAATTCTTGCTAGGCAAAAGAAACTTCCTAGAGACATTGGTTTATTTTTGAAAAGAACAGTGAGGAATCAAATTTTGCAAGTTGCTTTTCAGAAAACTTGAAAATAGGAACAGGAGTTGAAGGTTTTGAAAGAGATTCCTCCCAAGATGTTAAGGACAGAAAGACTTTACATTTTTACACAAGAACTTAAGAAATACCAGATTCAATTTAGATGGGAGGTTCCAGTTGGCTTGACAGTGTATTATCAGGAAGAGATATCGATTGACACAGTGCTTAAGGCCAAAGATTTTCTTTCTACAGTGCTGAAATTTGAAATAGAAATAATAGAAAAAAGAATTCAAGAGACTCAAATGGGTGTGGAAGCTGAGGTGATTCCAGTGATGTTACCATCAGAGGAACAACCACAAGAACAAAGACTGACGAGGGGAGCCCTTAAGCGTAAAGAAAAGGAGCAACAAACTCAAAGTAAAGTTCAGGACTCTACAGAAGCGGTGGGAGGAGCACGGCCAAGATAATGGAGGACGATCTTCAGTTGATTGCCCAAAGCTTCAGCAGCCAGTAATGGCAAATAAAATCTTGACTTGGAATGTCAATGGTTTGAACTCAGCTCAGAAGAGAAGAAAAATATTTCATTATTTGAAACAATTTAAAAATGATGTTATTTGCTTACAAGAAACGCATATTAAATTATCAGATCAAAAGTACCTAATAAACTCAAAGTTAGGTAAACATTTTGTTGCTTCAGCTTTGGAGAAAAAACATGGCATAGTGGTTTATTTGAGAAAGATATACCAGCCAAGTTAATAGAGGCAGATATTCATGGAAGATATATTGCTATTGAACTTACAATAGAAACAAAAGGACTCTCTTGGTATATATGCACCCAATCAGCAACAAGAAAATTTTATAGAATGTTATATGATAAGTTGATTCTATGGGATTATAAATCGTATTATATTGGGAGATTGGAATGGAGTAATAGATAAAAGGACAAGAGAATTCTTCCAAGAAGATACCTGCACATGCAAAGCTGCCTAAATCTTTTTGATATGATAGAAGATTTTGAGTTAAGAGATGTATGGAGACTGGAATTTGGAGGAAAGAGACTATACTTTTTCTCTGATAGGCATCAATCCTTCTCAATTGATTTTATTTTAATTTCTAATGATTTGCTTTTTAGGTGAAGAAAACTAAGATATTTCCAAGATGTTTGTCTGATCATAGTCCTGTTTGGATGGAATTGCAATATGGAAAAGAGGGTAGAAGAACTTGGAGATTAAATGAAAATTTGTTTAGATATCAGGATAATGTAAATCAATGTAAAAAGCAGATGAAAGAATTTTTTGATTATAATTTGAATAATGAAACATCGATAGAAATGGTTTGGGACTGCAGTAAAGCTTTTATGAGAGGTGTATTAATATATCTTAATAATAGACAGAGAAATAAGCAACAAGACAGCGTAGGTATTTAGAGGAAATTTATAAGAAACAACAATTATTAATACATAACCCACATGATCAAAACTTAAAGATGCAATAAAGTTACTACAGAATCAATTTAATATGATAATGGCTGATCAGGTGGCAACAAATATACAATATGCCAAACATAATACTTTTGTAATGCAAATAGACCTGGTAGGTGGTTAGCATACACTTAAGGAAAAGACAAAAC
>NW_026682273.1:0-8052 GCF_028640845.1 Ahaetulla prasina | reverse complement strand
AGCAGCAGGTGAAGCTAAGCAAGATCACATCAAATACCTGTACAATTAGCACAGGGGCCCCCAAGGCTGTGTGCTCTCCCACTTCTCTCTCTCTGTATACCAATGACTGCATCTCCAATGATCCATCTGTTAAGCTACTGAAGTTCGCAGATGACACAACAGTGATTGGTCTCATTCGAGACAATGATGAATCCGCATATAGACGAGGTCGAACGACTAGCCTTGTGGTGCAACCAAAACAATCTGGAACTGAACACACTCAAAACCGTAGAAATGGTGGTAGACTTTAGGAGAAACCCTTCCATACTTCCACCTCTCACAATACTTGACAACACAGTATCAACAGTAGAAACCTTCAAATTTCTGGTTCTATCATATCGCAAGATCTCAAATGGACAGCTAACATCAAAACATCATTAAAAAGGACAACAAAGAATGTTCTTTCTGCGAACTCAGAAAGCTCAAACTGTCAAAGAGCTGAGTCATGATTGAAGGATGCCTGGCAACTGATATGTTATGAAATTATCATTCCAGGTTATATGATCACCATTTGGGACCTTCCCTGCCAGCTCCACAAGCAACATGGAAGCTGAGGCCAGATTGCAGGCTGAGTAAATACCACTGCTTCCTTCACCCACCAGCATATCCTAGGCCTTGTCATATTGGCATCATAGCTTATTTGCAAGCCACCTGAGACTTGTTTTAACCCACGATTTTCACTTAAAGATGGCAATGAGAGTGAAGATTTTATTCAAACAATGCAGCCCTGCAATGTTGTGCTTTATGACTACATCATTAGTGTCCAGACCTGTTTTCCTCAGTTGTTGTCAACTTCAGCTGCCATGAGCAAAAGGCCAAGCAGAAAGTGAACAATACATCCAATGGTGGGCAGCAATGTGGTTGTTCTGAGAACCGATAGTAAACCAAAATTTCTCACCTGCACAGTCTTTGTTCCTACTCTCTGCAGAGCTCATCTTTCTCATCCGTCAGTTCAAGATTTTGAATGTCACCATCTCGGCCTTATTTTGGAGTTTTGTTTTCTAATGTCATTAATGACATCAGTGTTGTCTTTCTGTAAATTATGAGAACCAGAGAGATATTAGCCCACTTCATTTTTACTTGAATTACTAAGCATACCTACATTCCTCATTATTTTTGCATGCCATTATACCTATTGCTCTTCTCTTATTCAGTTATACATACAGTACATATAAAAGAATGGAATATTTCTTTTATCTGGTATATCTGGCCTAAGGGATCTAATAAATAAATTTGAATTTGAAAGAAAAAGTCAAGATCACTATCTAAATATTTCTCACCGATAAAGTTCGTCTTTGAGGTCATTATTTTCTCGTAGGAGCTCTGCTTTTTCTTCAGCGTGTTTCTGCACCTTGCAGCTGAGACTCTCATTCTCTCGCCTGAGTTTTTCCAGCTGCCCAGACTCATCTGAATGATTTTTCCTGTAAAATATCAAGAGCAGAGTGCAATTAGCCCCCTTAGGTTTTTTTTTAAATTTGATTTGATTATTTGGTGGTTTTTTATTTATTTAAACTTGTTTAAAATTAAAACTAATTAAAATAGCTGAGAAAGGAAGAGAAAGTCAGGGTTGCTATCTAAAATTTTCTCACCTGCTCAGCTTTTCTTCATACTGTTCACAAAGTTTTTCTTTTTCTTTGGCCAATTGTATATTTTTATTTGTAAGCTCCTGAATTTTTAGTTCCAGCTCCTCTTTTTCTGCCAGAAGTTTTGATATTTCCATTGTCTTCCTGCAAATTATGAAGACCGGAGAGAAATTAGCCCCCTTAGGGGTTTTTTACTTGAATTATCAACCTTTTTATTCAATTACAACACGTTAAAAATACCTTCGTGTGGTTAAATACAGAGGAAATAATACTTTAATCAATTATCTTCCTTTTTTAATATTCCACGAAGGCAAATAAATTCAAAATGATTTTCAGAAGCAAATCATTTTGGATGTAGAATATGGGGAAAGTTCTCACTTCACAAATGTCTAACTGTCAACATATCCCAACAAGTTGCTTCCTCAGTGATTAAGGCAGTTCCTTGTTTATGAGGGAGCACAAGGCAGTCATTATGAAAGGTTCTGTTTAAAAATCAAATTCAACTGTTGCTATTCCCACCTTATTTCCCAAACTCTACTAGAATATCATTTCACTTGTTTGATAAAATGGCCAGTCCTATTGCCAATGTAGAAATTAGGAATGTTTTATTGAAAGTGTGAACTTAATAGGATGATGCAAAGATTTGATGAACTATGCCAAGACTTACATATAACTCTGGCCCTCGCCTCTTCAGATCTACTTCCAGTCTTTCAGTTTTGTCTGAACAATCTAGAGAAGCCAAAATACATCACAAATCAGGAACATATTTCCATATCAGCCCACGACTTCCCCAACTACCCCATCACTCACATTGGGCTTCTTCGCCTCTTCTTATGACATGAACTATTTCTCAGTAATGTACACTCAAAAGATTCCTCAAATGCTAGATTGCTTACCTGAGGGGAACGCAACTTTAAACTTAAATCCTGGCCCACGCGCATTTCTGGATGTCTGGAAACCTGGGAGTTCTGTGAAGAATGAAAATCATAAAATGAATTTTAGATGTTTGCTTGATAATTTTCTTCATTTCATGGTCATGAGAAGATTTACATGAATTTGTTTTCCATAAATTCTCTGTCATGTTAGTGTAAAGAAGATATTAATTGAAACTTCTTCTTTAGAAAAGAGTCTGGGGTGTAGATAAGCATATTTGAGCATATTAAAATCATGCATGTCAAGATGAGCACAAACATGTGTAACTCCCAGTTTATTGCTGTAGATGTTCAATACAGGCAATAAAGATTATTCACGCTGGGATGGAAAAGAAAGATCTAGTTTTAGTTCATTTGTTTAGGAAACGAAAACACAGTGGTTCAACAAAATACTAATCATCTAAATTTTATTTCACTGCTAGTGATATTGTATGTACAAAGAAAGTAGCTAATGTGGCAAAGAAGGAACCAACCAAGAATCAGCATGAATTGCCATTCTTTAATGGAAATTACAGATAAACTACTTTGTATTGAATGGATGTGTGTATGAACTTCATATATGTAATAGAAATATAAAGTGAACATAAATACTATATAAAATACGCTGCACATGTATTATTAACAATTACCAATTGTGAAAAAATCATTTATTTTCATTTTTCTCACAAATATATTCTAAGGTGAGCTACATACATTATATACCTCAGCACGCCTCCGTTCTTCAGTGGCAGATGACAGAAGAGGAAGTCTGATATTTCTTCCTGCAATGACAAAATACCCCATTTAAAAACAAAACTAAATTGACAGTGATTCTTCCAGAACTGAAGAAACTTCTGGGTGAGAATCTAAACATCTTCAGGGAAAGCAAAAGAAAGTCCTGCTTCCTCTTGAAAAGCATCTGGGGACAGATAGGGAATCCTTCTACTATATCCCCAAACAGCCCTTTCATTTTATACAAAGTGCAGAGAAACAAAAGTTCTCCTGCCAAAGTCATAAAAAATTTCATTAGCAATTTGGTCCATGAAATATGTTAAATCAATATTTACAATGACCTAAGCTAGCTCTGCAAGTTCATTGATTCATTCATCCAACTTATATGGCTGCCCAACATGCAATGGAGACTCTGGGTCTCTCTCTTGGTTTTCCTTCCATTTATTTGTGTTTGGTTCTCAGGGACTGGCTGGACGAGTCCCTGCCATTTTTTTAGCAAGGTTTTTCAGAAGTGGTTTGTGTTGCCTTCTTCCTAGGGCTAAGAGAAGGTGACTGGCCCAGGGTCACCCACTTGGCTTTGTGCCTAAAGTGGGACAAGAAATGTCAGTCTCTGGGTTTGCAGGCTGATGCCTTAACCGTGATACCAAACTGGCTTTCTTGGGTCGCTAATAGAAGCTAACGATGTATTTCAAAAATAAAGTCCAAAACAAAAACCTATACTGGCAATTGAGGATAAACAGAAACCACAATTAATATTCTGTCTGTCTCTCTGTCTCTAACTACCTACCCTATCATCCATCCATCCATCCATCTACCTACCTACCTACCTAGCTAAAATTTCTATACGTTCCACCACACATTTACTGTGACAGCCTATGAACAAATGTTTTTTCTTACCTCTTGAGTAAGAACACGTTTCATGTTTTCTCTTAATTTTCAATAAATCGTTTTCCATCACAAAATCAGTGTTGGAAACTAGAAGATAAGGTAATAGGTGAGACTGCAGAATAGCTTTGACATTTTTATTTCAAAAATTAAAATGTAGACTTGAGAGACAATGTCTAGAATAGCACATCATTTTAAAATTATATTATATTCTTCTAATCTGATCCTTTAGGACAAGCATTGAACACAACTAACATAAAAAGATAAGGAAATAAATAACGTTTCTGTCCTAAAGGATCTAGAGGAATAGTCACAATAATGAAAAATGTGATTGGTAAATTAAAATCCAAACCATAAAAGCATTGGCCTCTAAAGACCATACTAAAAATAAGTGTTTTACGTATGTTAGAAAGACAGAGCTGTAGCCAAATGCAGCTATTTCAAGAGTGCCTTTTAAACCTGGGAATGATGCAGGAAAGGCCATCTCTCTGCCTAATAGTTTCGCCTCAAAAGAGCAGCGGAGCTTCTGGGTTTCTCCAGACTGTTTTTTTTTTTATTTCATTTTGTCACAACAGTATACACCAACATCAACATAAAACAACAACACATCATAAAAGAAAAAAAAATATATAAGCAAAAGTATGCAATCACTATGTTAGTTTGATATAATGAAGGGAACAATAGGACAGGAACGGTAGGCACTTTTGTGCTCTTATGCACGCCCCTTATAGTCCTCTTAGGAATGGGGTGAGGTCAATAGTAGACAGTTTTTGGTTGAAGATTTTGGGATTTTGAGTAGAGTCAGGTAATGAGTTCCAAGCGTTAACAACTCTGTTACAGAAGTCATATTTTCTGCAATCAAGTTTGAAGCGGTTGACATTTAGTTTGAATCTATTGTTTGCTCTTGTATTATTGCGATTGAAGCTGAAGTAGTCTTTTACAGGAAGAATATTGCAATAGATGATTCTGTGTGTTAAACACAGGTCTTGTCGGAGTCGGCGGAGTCGGCCACTTTTGACAGGAACAGGATTTGATAGAGCGTTGCCAATTTTGACCACTTGTTGTCTGTTTGACAGGAAGGCATTTGTCCAATTGTGAAGAGGTCCTGAAATGCCGTAGGATTTTAGTTTTAGGAGAAGTTTATCATGTACTACTGAGTCAAAGGTTTGCAGAAGTCTATGTAGATTGCATCTATTGCTTTTCCTTGATCAAGGTTAGTAGTCCATATGTTTTTGCAGTGGAGAAGTTGTAAGTTACATGATAATTTTTTTCTGAAACCAAATTGTTTATTAGAGAGTAGGTTGTTTGTTTCAAGGTGGAGTGTAATGGATTGGTTTATGATAGATTCCATTACTTTGCATGAGACACAACATAGAGAGATAGATCTGTAATTTTCAATTAGGCTGCGATCTCCTTTTTTGAAGATAGGGATGACTGTGGCTAGAGACCAGAGTTTGGGAAGGGAACTAGTCGTGAAAGCTTTATTAAAGATTATGCTTAGGGGTTCTGCTATATTAATTGAAAGTCTTTTTAAAAAAGTATGCAGGTCCAATAGATAATGATGGTTTCAGGTTGCGAAGAGCTTTTCAACATTATCTTCTGTGAAGTCTATATGTGTTAAGTCATTGTTAACATTTTTGGTACGATTGAGGAATGTCGGATATGAGCCATCGCTGTTTAAAAAGACTGAGCCAAGAATGTGTTAAAGAGATTTGCTTTAACTGTTTGGTCAGTACGCTTTTGCCGTTAGATTCTTTTAGTGGTGGAATGGATCTTGTTTCTTTGTTGATTGTTGACAAAATTATAGAAAGCACGATTGAATTAGTGCGAAGGTCTTCTTCTGCTTGGTGTGGTAAATGTTATCTAGTTTTTATTTGGTTAAATATTTCTGTAGCGGTTTTTGAAGTTCGCTACATCACCCTTTTTGTTTCTTCTCCAGAGGGATTTTTTTTTTTGGATTGAAGCTTTTTTATTGATATGGGTAATTTATTTATGTTTTTGATTTTGATGGTGATTTGTGGTACGTATAGTTTGATGATTTTATTGATTTCAAGTAGGAATACTTTATAATGGTCTTCTGCAGTGATACAGGTTGAGAATAGATTTTGCCAGTCAAGAAATGAGAGATCATTGTTTATAAGGTCATAGTTGGCTTTTTTAAAATTGTAGTTTGGAGTACTATTGTTATGACGATTTGTGTGAGGGCGTATATTTAGACAAAAGTCTATCATGCAGTGGTCGCTGTTGGAAAAGGGTTCTTTTATTTGTAGTCTGTAAATTGAGTTTGTGTTATTACAAAAGATGAGGTCGAGGCAGTTCTTGAGTCTAGTATTGTTAATTGGACGGTACAAAAAGGAAAAAAGATATGACGCCGGAAGATGAGCTCCTCAGGTTGGAAGGTGTCCAATATGCTACTGGGGAAGAGCGGAGGGCTAGTACTAGTAGCGCCAGAAAGAATGAAGCCACTGGGCCAAAGCCGAAAGGACGCTCAGCTGTGGATGTATCTGGTGGTGAAAGGAAAGTCCGATGCTGTAAAGATTTTTTCTCCATAGGAACCTGGAATGTAAGATCCATGAATCAAGGCAAGCTGGATGTGGTCAAACAAGAGATGACAAGACTGAACATCGACATCTTAGCAATCAGCAAACTAAAGTGGACGGGAATGGGCGAATTTAATTCAGATGACTATCAGGTATACTACTGTGGGAAAGAACCCCCCAGAAGAAATGGAGTGGCCTTCATAATCAATAAAAAAGTAGGAAAAGCAATACTGGGATACAATCCCCAAAATGACAGAATGATCTCAGTCCGTATCCAAGGCAAACCATTCAATATCACAGTAGTTCAAGTCTATGCCCCAACCACTGGTGCTGAAGAAGATGAAATTGACCAGTTCTATGAAGCCCTACAGCACCTGATAGAATTAACACCAAAAAATGATATCCTTATCATCATGGGAGATTGGAATGCTAAAGTAGGAAGCCAAAAGATAACCGGAATAACAGGCAAATATGGCCTTGGAGTACAAAATGAAGCAGGGCACAGGCCGATAGAATTCTGTCAAGACAATACGATGGTCATAGCAAACACTCTTTTCCAACAACCTAAGAGACGACTCTACACATGGACATCACCAGATGGTCAACACAGAAATCAGATTGACTATGTGCTCTGCAGCCAAAGATGGAGAAGCTCTATACAGTCAGTAAAAACAAGACCAGGAGCTGACTGTGGCTCAGATCATGAGCTTCTTCTTGCAGAATTTAGGCTTAAACTAAAGAAAGTAGGGAAAAGCACCAGGCCACTCAGGTATGAACTAAATCATATCCCTGGTGAATATACAGTAGAGGTGACAAATAGATTTAAAGAATTAGATCTGATAGACAGAGTGCCTGATGAACTATGGACGGAGGTTCGCAACATTGTACAAGAGGTAGCAACTAAAACCATTCCAAAGAAAAAGAAATGCAAGAAAGCAAAATGGCTGTCTGAGGAAGCTCTGCAAATAGCGGAGGAAAGAAGAGAAGTGAAAGGCAAGGGAGAAAGAGAAAGATACACCCAGTTGAATGCAGAATTCCAGAGAACAGCTAGAAGAGATAAGAATGCATTCTTAAATGAACAGTGCAAAGAAATAGAAGAAAACAATAGAATAGGGAGGACCAGAGATCTATTCAAGAAAATTGAGATATGAAGGAACGTTTCATGCAAAGATGGGCATGATAAAGGACCAAAATGGCAGGGACCTAACAGAGGCAGAAGAGATTAAGAAGAGGTGGCAAAATTACACAGAAGTACTATACAAGAATGAGCTTAACATCCTGATAACCACGATGGGTGGTCACTAACCTTGAGCCAGACATCCTAGAATGTGAAGTCAAATGGGCCTTAGGAAATCTGAGCAA
>NW_026682272.1:0-8053 GCF_028640845.1 Ahaetulla prasina | reverse complement strand
GTTGGTTTTGGTACCTCTTATTGTTTTGTGTACTTTATTATTTTTATTATTTATTGTTATTGGCCACACCCACCCAGTCACCTGACCACCAAGCCATCCCCACCAATTAAGCCACACCCACAGAACTAGTAGGGAGAATTTTTAGATTTCACCCCTGGTGTCGTGTCCCACTCCTCCGCTGACGGCCGGGTCCGGGAAATCCGAATCAGGCGTGCCTCTGCAGCTCTGCCAAAGTCCTAGCAAAGTCCTCAGAGCAGGCAGAAGACCAGAAAGTGACTTCAGCAAGATATGTTTAGACTTTGCCTGACTCCTCAGCGGCTTTTGATACCGCCGACCATGGTATCCTGCTGCACCGTTAGAGTTTGGGAGTGGGAGGCACCGTTTACGGTGGTTCTCCTATCTCTGACCGGTCACAGACGTGTTGGCAGGAGGGCAGAGATTGACCGCGAGGCGCCTCACATGTGGGGTGCCGCAAGGTCAATTCTCGCCCTCCTGTTCAACATCTATATGAAGCCGCTGGGTGAGATCATCAATGGCTTTGGGGTGAGGTACCAACTGTACGCTGACGACACGCAGTTGTATTTTTCCACCCCAGGCCATCCCAACGAAGCCATCAAGTGCTGTCCCGGTGTTTGGAAGCTGTACGGTCTGGATGGGAGAAACAGGCTCAAACTCAATCCTCCAAGACGGAGTGGCTGTGGATGCCGGCATTCCGGTGCATAGTCAGCTGCAGCGCGGCTGACTGTTGGGGCGAATCATTGGCCCCAGTGGAAAGGGTGCAACTTGGCCCTCCTGGATGGATGGTTGTCTTTCGAAGATCATTTGACGACCATCTTGTGTTATATCTTCTTCCATCAATTCTTTATATGTTTGATCAATTTTCACCACATATTTTTCTAAATAACTTTGCAATTTTTCCCGATTGACTGGTTTCTTTGAATATAGATTCTGAAAAAAGTTTCTAACCATTTCACATTTCTCTGATTTTTTGTAACATCTTATACCTTTATCATCTATCAAAGCTCCAATTTCTCTCTTCTCTCTTCTATTTTTTGCCATCTTTGCCAATAACTTAGAGTTTCTGTTACTAAATTCAAAAAAATTCCTATTTAAATATCTCAAATTCCTTTTTACCAACTCTGTATCCTCTTCTATCATTTTATTTCTTAAAATATTAAGCTCTTCAAGGATTTTTTTTCTTTAGTAAGCAAAAATTGATTTTCCAATTCTTTAATCTGCTTTTTATCTCTTTCCATTTTAATTTTATACTTTTTATATTTCCTACTCGATAATTTAATACTCTCCCCTCTAAACACCGCTTTCATTGCATCCCAAACAATTTCAAATTTAACCTCCCCACTATCATTTAGTCTCCAACTTTCCTCCAATTTTTTAAGTATCCATTTTTTATTCTTTTCATTTTTATACAGTTTCTCCTCATATCTCCAATTACTTCTTTTTTTCTCAAAATTAAAATCTAAATCCACCATAACTTCTGCATGATCAGAATCTTTAAAAATTCCCACATCTATCTTATCCACATTGTTCAGCAAATCTTTAGAGAGAAAAATACAATCAATTCTGGAATATGTATTATATATCTTAGAGAAAAAAGTGTATACTCTTTCAGTTCCTTTAACCTCTCTCCACAAATCCACTACACCGTTTCAGAGCATCCATTTATTTAAAATCCCCATTTTATTTGCTCCTCCACAACGAGTGGGGTTAGTACTATCTATTTTATCTCTAATTAAGTTAAAATCCCCAGCCACAATTACTTTCCCTACACTTTCATTCTCCAAAATTTTTGTTATTTTTTTCAAGAAATTCTCTTTGTTTCTCATTTGGTAAATATAAATTAACAAGTGTCACTTTTTCCTCATTAAGATTTCCCACAATTATTACATATCTTCCATCCTCATCCAAAATTACCTGATGTTTTTCGAAATACACCCTATCTGATATCAATGTTGCAACTCCTCTGGCTTTTGAAATTCCAAATGCTTTTTCATATATTTGCATACCTTTTATATACATTCTATTTGAATCTTCAGATTTCTGATGGGTTTCTTGTAAAAATAAAATATCTGTAAATCTCTTTAATCTTAAATTCCAATCTTCTTCTTTAATCTGATTCCTGTACCCTTCACATTCCATGACATTATTTTTATAACTCCCATTTAAAATATAAATTTTTAATCCTATCCCGCCTCTTCCTTTCTGTGCCCAAAACCCAACATTAAACTCCCATATAACCAACATTTAACATAAAGAAAACAATAAAAAACAGAAAAGACAAAAGACAAAACAAACAATAAAAACAAACAATCTTCTTCCCCACATCCTCATCGGTTTCGCTCTATAAAGAGAATGGGGAGAGGGACATGCCAATGTCCGGGTCACTTCTTCGGCTGTCTATTTAAATTCATCACTCAAGAAAAAGAAAGTGATAGCTCTCCCGCATTCAGCTTCAGATTTTCCAAGACTCTTATCTGCTTCTTCTCCTGCTGTATCCTCACGACTTTTCTTCTGTTCAACCAACACAGGTGATATTTCTTTCCTCTTTAACCCTTTAGGTCTTGCCTCCAATAGCCCTTTTTCTTCTTCTGAGTTGATGTTTCACGTGTATTCCACCCATCTTAAGCATTTGATCTTTTATCTCCATTAAATCCTCCTCCTTGATCAGTCCAAGCTCCTGTAAATATAATATTGCATCTATGTCTGGGGTAATTGTACGCATCCTTCCTTTATAAAAAATTTCAATTGTTGTGGTGGCCTCAATTATATTTAATTCCATTATCTCTCAAAACCTTTTGTAATTGGTTTTAAAAAATCTCCATGCCCTTTCTTTTCTTGATATATCCGGGAAGACTTGAATAGTCTTCCCTTCAAACTTCAAAGCATCTCCCAACTCTCTCACCTTGGCCATAACTTCCAACTTATCACCAAGATTTGCAAACCTGACAAGCACATTCCTGTTAGAACCATTTTGCCTTCTATATCCAATTCTAAAAACACTTGCCAGATCTGCTATTGTAAACGTAATTTTATGTCCGAGATCATTAATCCATTTTAAAACCCGCTGTTTCAAATTATCTACTTTTCTTCTGAATCTCGGATAACCAAATTATATTTCCTCATCTCTTCTTCCAAAAGACAAATTCTCTTATCTTGCTGCTCATTTTATAAAATATTTTCCAATTTGCCGATCCACTTTTGCCTCATGTACATGAATCTGCTCATTCATCTTTAATAATTGTCATTTCCACTGTTTGCTTTGCAAAATTTTCATTCATTTCTTGTTTCATTTTTCATTTCCAATGTCATATTATCCATACGCTCCAATAATCCTGCTATTTTTCCCAATTTTGTTTAAAGCTGCAGCAACTTGCTGCATTTCTGAAGGTTGTTGAGTCATTTTAAAAAGTTTTAAAAAGTTTTCAAACTAGTATTTCAAACCACTTTTGCAGAGGGTCTTAATGAAGATCAAGGGACAGCAATTTTTTAATTGAAGCCGAAGCGGCTTATTTTGCACTGGAAAGTTTATCTCTCAACAGCTTGTGACTCATAGTCACTCCACAGAGAGCACAGATAACTTCACAGCTTTCAAACAATAATCAGCGCCATTTTTTCTCCACGTCAGCAAAGGAAAAAGAAAAAAAATTACTGCTTCATTCCAACTTAAACTTCGGAGAAAAATTCTCTCCTCTTGTTATCTGTGATCATAAAAGCACATAAACAAGCTGTTAATTTCCTCTCAAAAAAAATTGTCCGTCGGAAGACAATGCCCAGTAAAATCCTGCTGCTCCGGTCAAGTTTTCCCACACAAAAGATCAATTTAATCTTCAATTAAATTCTTCTCATTGACAAATTCAGTCTTTAATATTCACACCTTGACCTCAGCAGTAAAGCACAGAACACGATATTTATAATAGCAATAGCGAAAGACAGCAATTTATTCCAAACTCAATCGTGTCTGCCGGCCGGCTGGTCACCCCCACGCTGTAAAAACTCCATAATTCAAACAGTTTCAGATGACCTACCAGTTTTAAATTCAGTCTGCTGGGCTAACACTTTCACTTCACGATTTATTAACTTTCATCCGTAACGGTGCATTCCAAACACATAAATCCTCATAAATCTTCATTAATAAGCCCTGTGAAGTGAAGGAAAGGTTTGCTTGCTTCTATTCAGCCAAAATCCACAAAGACGAACTTCCTTTCTCTCACAATCAGTCTCCAATCCACTCAGACACCATTTCTTCCTTCACTGTTAAAGTGACACCTCTTTTTTAAAGAAGTAGAAGTCAGCTCTCTTCTGCTTCCCCAATAATCGATCACTTGTATTTGTCCGCTTGCTTTAGTTATTCAAAGCGGAATCAGGAGCAGAGGTCCCCTGTCCTGCCTAATTAGCCTCCCACCGACCTGTACGCTGGAGTAGAGGGATTCTTAGGTTGCCATCCGAGACTTGTCGGCTGGCAGAGCCCAGGGGAGGGCCTTCTGTGCTCTTCGCCTTATTCTCTTTCACCCAGAGACTTTGAACTGGCTAACAGCTGTTCTCCGCTGTTTCACCAGCTTTACAGAATTTGTTTGTTCGCCATTCCAGATGCCATTCCAGACGCCATAGAGAAGATTTTAATAGGATTTTAATTAGTTTTAATGTTTTAACATTTTAAAATTTGGAAGTAATTATTCTAAATCAGTATTTAATTCGCCATTTGTATAATAAAGTGGATAAAATTATGAGTGACCATGTTGTTGGTATTGCATTATAGCGTTGGAGAAGGCTTTGAGAATTAGTGGTCCTTCAAGACTGGAAGGAAGAAGATCTTTAAATAAATAAATAAATAAATAAAGTTTGAATTTTTTAATTTGTTTAAGTTGATTTTCAAATTGATTAAATGTTGTTAATTTTCTTCGTGAGGCAGTAACAAGAGACATTGTAATTTATTTTTGTGTATGTAAGGGCATGATTGAAATTTGGATTGAAATTGCAGGAAGAACAGGAGGTATTGGTTTTGAAGAGATCCATGCTAAACTGTCTGAGAAGGTCATTTTAGGTTGAGAGGAAGAAGCATCCACCTAGAGCCAAATTGATGGTGTGACCCTTCTAACCAGATCACCATCACATCTTTTTTTCCCCAATTATTTGTGGCAGGAGATATCGAATTGCCATACTGAGTTGAAAGCAAATATTTTCTTTTTAATGATACAGCCTCAAGCCAACCTCAAGAAAATTACTGAATTGGGGTGACAGGATGAGAGTGGTTGAAACAGAGGAGAAAATAACCATTCCATATGCTTGCTTGATATGTAGAATAAAACCTGATTCAGGTACCTGATAGTGTTTAGACTCAAAATGAATTATGAACAATCCTTGTAAACAAATGAAAGAACATTTTTGATTATAATTTGGACTCATAAATTGAAAAGGTCAAGAAATATAGGCTGGAAGTGGAGCTAATAAGCTAGTAAGGCCTTTTGCAAAATTGATATATATTAATAGTAGAAAAAGAAATTAGAACATCCTGAGTTTTAGAAGAGGAAATTCAAAGGAAACAACAATTATTGGTATATAATCCACCTATTTAAAAGCTACTGTCAGCTTATAACTGAACCTGGCAGAGTCAATTTAATATGTTAATTGCCACACAGAGGGGAAGGGGAAAAGAGGTTGGAATGCCTTACTAGACACATAAGAGCTTTTGTGAGAACCATGGTCATCTCAAGGTGGTTGGATAAGGTTAAAGGAATGACAGACAGAGTGCCTGTTAGATCAGGTGATTGAGGAGGCTCGAGACAAGTGTGTGACAACAGGATAAAATTATAAGACTTCAGGAATATTATAGAAAGTAAAGGTGCCCTTATATATATCCCACATGGCTGAAATATTTGAAAGAATATAAGGTTAAAGGTTTACCGAAATGAACAATTGGATCATACACAACTCCTCCTCCCAGAGGCATTATTTTGCATATTTAAAGCAATTAAAATAGGTCCCAGGGTGTTCCCTGTCCCTACTGGACTTACATAATTCAGTTTTGGCAGGGAAGCATGCTGGTTGGAGTCCACTTATGGTTATTTTCCATTGAGGCCTGTTGTGTTGGATTATTGGCAGCTTTTCTTCACACTTTTTGGATTACTGGCTGGTTCTTCGCTTGTGGATTTTAATAGCGGATTGTACCAGCGCTGGGAATTATAGGTTGGATTGTTTTTCCTTTTGTGTAAAGACAGATGCAAAAGAGTTAAAGATCTGCTTTCTCCTGTTGCTTGTCATCTTCTTGCCACTTTCTTTTCCGTCATATTTCTGACTATTTTTTCTTTTTTTCTGTTGGATCTTTTTTTATTGTATTGTTTTCTTTAATTCTCTAGCTTTTCTGTTGCTGATATTTCCATCAAGCTGTTTGCCCCTCTTTCCATATTTATGTCTTTCTTGTCTTTCATTTGTCAGATAAGTTTTTTTTAATATGATGACAATCTTTTCTTTTTGATCTACTATTTCTTCTTAGGATGTTTAGATGCTTTTATAATTCACTCATTTATTTTGAGCTGTCCTGAGATCAAACAGCACTAGTCTAGTTTGATAAAGGCTAACAAGATTAATTCTTTACTGTCAAGTCTATAAAGGTTCCTGTATTTTCAACACCTTTAATATTGGTCCTTGTTCTCTGTTAGTAAACCAATATCACACCCTATAATTTTCGCTGTTAGTTTTTGGCTTTTGCTAGGTTTGTTAGGAACCTGTTGGATTTTCCACTTGGTGTAGAATTTTGTTTCCCAGTTGATGAATAAAATATTACTACTGTGATACTTCATACCTTAGTTTTGTTTGACTAGAAAGTTCATCTTGGTGGGTGAGTTTAGACCTATCAATTTCCTTTATACCCCCAATACATTCAAGATGATTTTCATCATTGTTGTGCTCATTTCTGTAGATGTAGTTACTATATAGTGCAACTCCACCTGGTCTATCTATTAAATAATTTTATATCTGCAGCCTCCATTTGTCATTCATCCCACCATTTTGATGGCAATAATTCACCCTGTTTATTCATTGATACTCAACTTGTTCTAAACCTGATTAGATTTAACATTTGATGATCTAAGTGTTAATCTGCAATAATGTTCTGCACTACTTTCATGCAATCTGTTTTTAGGCATGTTGAGACTGTTAAATGCTTGGTTTTGTTAATGCATGGGTTGATAGTCTTACCCATACAGACATCTTTACATGCACCAAACTTTATTTGATTGCATGGGACTTTTTGGTTTATTAAATCCCCACTGTCCCCACCTAATTGGAATAATTGGTTTATGGAGATGTCAGCCTGTCTGATAATCAGTCTTGCGACATAGTTTGACCATGAAAGGTGCGCCAGGCTGTCCAGTGCCAGTATAGAGCGTCAATTTTTCCTGCCAGTCTGAGGTGTGTCAAGGCCTCCTTGGTTGACCTTCTCTCTGCCAATCCAAGAGCATTTGCAGATGATTTGGTGATCATGATTTAAATTCAATGTATATTTGTTGGAATTAATTAATCAATATGGAAAGGTCTCAGGGTTTAAAGGTGAATCAAAATAAAACAAAATGATTATAAAAAATGACTAAGAATCAGAAAAAAAGTTAGGAAATAACAGGATTTGAAACTGTAAAAGATTAAATATTTAGGAGTTTTTCTTACTTCATCAAATGTGAAATTGTATAAGAATAATTATGAAGTGTTATACAAAATTCAGAAAGAAATGAATACTTGGAAAAAACAATTATCTTTGTTGGGGAGAATAGCAGCTATAAAATGAATGTTTGCCTAAATTCTTGTTTTTGTTTCAGATGATACCAATAAGAAAGATAAAATTGGAAGAATGGCAGATTGGAATTAATAAATTTATATGGGAAGGCAAAAATAAGAAAATAAAATTAATGCAAGATACATGGGAAAGAGGAGGATTAAAATGCCTAACTTAAAATTATTATGAAGCAGTTGTTCTCTCTGTAATAAGTGATTGGTTTAATTTAACGAGAAAGGATTTTTGAATATAGAATTTTATGATATTATA
>NW_026682271.1:0-8053 GCF_028640845.1 Ahaetulla prasina | reverse complement strand
GCAGATCCCTCGCATCCTGGACATAAACTGTTTCAACTCCTACCCTCAAAACGGCTATAGAGCACTGCACACCAGAACAACTAGACACAAGAACAGTTTTTCCCGAAGGCCATCACTCTGCTAAACAAATAATTCCTCAACACTGTCAGACTATTTACTGAATCTGCACTACTATTAATCGTTTCATAGTTCCCATCACCAATCTCTTTCCACTTATGACTGTATGACTATAACTTGTTGCTGGCAATCCTTATGATTTATATTGATATAGACTTTTCTATTTTAATCGCAATAATACACAGGCGAACAACCATTTTAAACTCAGTGTAAATCATTCTTAACCTGACTGTACAAAATACAATTTTTGTAATAGAGTTGTCAAAGTCTGGAATGCTCTGCCTGATACAGTTGTCTCAGCTACAAATTTTCACAGTTTTACTCACAAATTGACTTCCATGGACCTCATACTTAACAGGTCCATAGGGGGGCGTGGATAAGCGCACTAACCTGCCTACCATCCCTGTCATTGTATTTTTATAATTATTCCTGTTTTTGTTTTTGTTTGACAAATTACAATAAATAAAATAAAAATAACATAAAATAAATGTAAAGGCAGCATTGGAATATTAACAAACAGCAGCAACAAAAGCAGGCAACGTTTGGATAGTT
Source organism: Ahaetulla prasina (assembly GCF_028640845.1). Classification (NCBI taxonomy): domain Eukaryota; kingdom Metazoa; phylum Chordata; class Lepidosauria; order Squamata; family Colubridae; genus Ahaetulla; species Ahaetulla prasina. The sequence continues at coordinate 7,384 of NW_026682271.1, read as the reverse complement.
TTCAGCAAACTAAGGGCTTAGTTGGGCAGGTCAGTCAATGATAGAGAATGTATGGTAGCCACATAATGAACTCTGCACTGTTTTATATATTGATTCATGAACAGGTAGATCCATCCATTTACGCATTCCTTTTTTTATCATCCTTCCATACATTTATCTGCAGAACATATGAGAAAATAGTAAACACATTAAAATAAACATATATCAAAAAATAAAATAAACTTGTATAGGGCAAAGACTTAGGGCTGGGAGATGAGAAGAAGCTAGCATAAAAATCCTCCCAACTTGTACTTGTAGAGGTAAGACCTTGCTAACTTCAGACCTCCAAATTCCTCCACCTTTACTCTCCGGCATAGTTCTAATCCAGAATGGGAAGCATGTTTTAAAATGTGAGTATCTCCAATACTAAATGAGGATGGGGGAGGTGAACCCCAAATTTTTTTGGCATCATCAAGCCTTTCAGTTCCTTCTACTCTTTGCTGAAGAAGACAAAAATAATTACTCCTCAGAAAAAGTTAATACAATCATGTAGCCCTTTGAAAGTTCTGGTTGCCTGCATTTGGGATTTAGTAGGACCAGGATTTTAAACACATGAAAAAGATAGATAAAGGAGAGTCTTAGAAGTGGAAGGGAACAAGGATTTGTCCAATGTATCTGGTATTTGCAAAACAAAATCATTTGAATAACATAGCAGCACCCTCAGTTTTGTTGCTCCCAATTCTTCTTCTGATACCCTTAGTCTTCAGAACAATTATGTACTATAAGAGCAAACTTCACTAAATTACTCTGTTGAACTCTGATCCCCCCCCCCCACTTTCATAATCCCTTTAAAAAGAAAAATAAAGCTTGGCAAAAGACATATTTTGAATTTTGAGTCAGCTTTTGAATTAAAATATCTTTGAAAACTAAGATAGAAGGGTGTTTTTGGGTGAATTTTGTGTTGGCATTTTATGAATGAATGTCAAAGTATGAACACTTCCACATATGGAATCAGAATAAAGCATGAATAGCCCTGCTAGGTTCACCAGGGAAAAAAAGGTGTTATCTTTCTTCTCAGTGTCATACCATTCAAATTCTATCATCCTCTCAGCCTTCAACCATCCATCCATATAGCAGAGTTATCTGCAAGGGAGAAGCATTCCTTCATGCAATTGCAAGTAAGAAGAGTTCTCCATTCCTCTGAAAACAATAAAATACCCTATCCCACCAGACTTGAAATCCTAGGCTTAGAAAACTTGGAACTCTGTCGCCTTCGACAAGACCTAAGCTTAACTCACAGAATCATCTATTGTAATGTCCTTCCTGTTAAAGACTACTTCAGCTTTAATTGCAATAATACTAGAGCAACTAATAGATTTAAACTTAATGTCAACTGCTTTAATCTAGATTGCAGAAAATATGACTTCTGTAACAGAATCATCAGTGCTTGGAATACTTTACCTGACTCTGTGGTCTCTTCCCATAATCCTAAAAGTTTTATCCAAAAACTTTCTACTATTGACTTCATCCCATTCCTAAGAGGACCATAAGGGGCGTGCATAAGTGCACAAACGTGCCTACCGTTCCTGTCCTATTGTTTTTCTTTTCTTCTTCCTATATATATGCTTATACCTCCTTATATTTACTCATATATGTGTTTATATACTATATAATCTTTTTTCTATGATACCTACATATATTGTTGTGACAAAATAAATAAATAAATAAATAAGTTGACTTCTGCTATGAGCAAAATCCTTGTGCTATCAGGGCCTTTGCTACTGCAATAGCTAAATGTATAACTGCCTACATAAAGACTATCTCCCTGTGGGCAGAATGTCCCAAAGGATATTATGACTGATACTAGTGGAAGGTTGGGCAACTCATATGTGTTCCTCCCTATTTCTGATTATTTCAACAAATCTAAAGTACTCTGTAGATCACATATAAATTCAAACAAACAGATTTATCCAAGGCCATAGGTGTCTGTCTGACTTACGCTTGGAATGCAGTATTTTCAAACCGCTGCCTTAGTGCATGTCTAAAAAATTTTCTATGCAATATTTCAACATCAAGGCACATACAGCTTTTCCACAAACTATACTGAACAATCATATTCCTTTTAGTTTTAAACAGTCTGACTTGCACCTGAGGGCTTTTTCTTTTCTACTTCAAAATTCTCATTCAGACTTTGGAAACAACATTCGACGTCCATTTTCCTCTTTATGTAGCAGGCCACTAGTATTAATGAAGAAATGGACTTTGTTAGAACAGAAAAACTACCAAAGCATCTGAAATGCAATGAGGAGAGGTACAATGATAAACCAAGGATGATTTTTTTTGAAACCCTGATTGTATGCTATTTGTTTCATCAATGCATTCTACACCTGGGTGTATTACATCATCTATATATAATTTCCTCAGGTTGGTGTCATTCCTATGTGTTGCCACTATAAGTTGCAAATTCTCAATCAACACAGCCATTGGTCTTTCCATCCAGAATTTTAGGAACTAAAAGATGTAATAGCATCCCAGTGTGCGTATTTAAAGGTTTTTCTCTAAGGTGGCCTATTCAGAAAAAGTCAATCATTCATCAAAATGCCAAAATGAGAAGGGAGGAATTTAATCATAGTTCAGAAATTAAAATACATAATCTCATAGGACTTTAATGAGAAAGCATGGCCAGTTCTTCAAATGTCTGTTTCATTTATGTACCATGTCTGTGACATTATGAAAAAACAAAATGGCAGCCAGAAGGAGTAATAACAGATATCAACCCCTTCTGCAGTTGCCATCAAGAAAACATTTTTTTAAAAAAGGGAAGGAAACCTAGGGAGATAAAGGCGAAATAGAAATGAATAAATGTCAACTAATATTCTGAAATACCACATAATTCAGGCAGTGACCATTGTCATGGTCACTGCATCCATCTGTAAGATTTCTTATATACCTTTCTCAATTTGTTTCCATCTTCAGAGAATAATTAGAACTGCAGAAAAAAACAATTACTACCAACCTGCTTTCCACTGAGGACCTGTATACTGCACGAGTCAAAAAGAGGACTGTGAAAATATTTACAGACCCCTCACATCCTGGACATAAACTGTTTCAACTCCCATCCTCAAAATGACACTATAGAGCACTGCACACCAGAGCAACTAGACACAAGAACAGTTTTTCCCCGAACGCCATCACTCTGCTAAACAAATAATTCCCTCAACACTGTCAAACTATTCACTAAATCTGCATTACTATTACTATTAATCTTCTCATTGTTCCTATCACCCATCTCCTCCCACTTATGACAGTATGATTGTAACTTTGTTGCTTGTATCCTAACGATTTATATTGATATTGATTGTTTCCTGATTGCTTATTTGTACTCTATGTCTATCATTAAGTGTTGTACCTTATGATTCTTGATGAACCTATCTTTTCTTTTATGTACACTGAGAGCATATGCACCAAGACAAAATCCTTGTGTCCAATCACATTTGTCCAATAAAAAATTCTCTTCTCTTCTCTTCTCTTCTCTTCTCTTCTCTTCTCTTCTCTTCTATTCTATTCTATTCTATTCTATTCTATCTGGATTTTCTTCTCTCCCTTTCCTCTCTCCATTCTGTTTCCTTCCTTCTATACTCCCTCCAAAACAATAAAAAGGACTTAGCACTTCCATAACATATTAAATTTGTCATTTTAAGTTCAACTTTGTTTATATTTCAATTGTTGTATGCATCATTTGCCCTTTAATATTCTTCTTAGCATTTGAACTAGGTCAGTGCTTCTCAACCTTGGCAACATGAAATTGTATGGACTTCAACTCCCAGAATTTCCAGAACTCCCAGTGCTGGAACTTGAAGTCCACACATTCTTAAGGTACCAACTAGATGCTTGATTAGTTCATACCTATCAAACCTATCAAAACATGATGCAGCAAGAACTTTGTTTTTCAGCCAGCTTGTGCTAAACCAGTGGGAGTTATCGGCTTCAGGTCACCCAGCTGGGTCCCAGGCCTAAGGAAGCCTAGAACCAGAGTCTTTTTGTTCCTGGTCCATCAACTTAACCATTACATTGCACCGGCTCTCTTTGTTTATATCTAAGGAGTATTAATATTTAAGTATTGGTTGCACCATATCCAAGACTCATAAATAAAATCAACTACTTTGAGAAGCTTGCTAAAATTGCTAAAACTGCAACAATTATCAACCATTATAGGGAAACCCCTTGCAAAGATGTGTGATTTCATATCAGCCTTAATTTAATCATGGAACATGGAATAATAGCAATAGCAATAGGAGTCATATTCAGAGTTGCAAGGTTTTGTTACTGCAGTTTTAGTATTTGGTGGTTGAGTCTAGTTTACCTTAAAGGGCTGACACAATGGATGGAGCAGGGCTGCATCACTTTCCTTGGGGACAAGAGATGGTACTCTTCTACTTTTGATTAGTGGTTGAACTCATAGAGTGCTTGCCTTCAGCTGCACATTTGAATGGAAGACATTTTGTTGGAATTGTTCCAAAATACCATGATTATAGCTAGATTTCCCAATTTCTATCCCTCATACCTCTGATTAGCAATAGCACTTAGAGTTATATACCGTTTTACAATGTTTTTACAGCCCTCTCTAAGCGGTTTACAGAGTCAGCACATTGCCCCCAACAATCTGGGTTCTCATTTTACCCACCTCGGAAGGATGGAAGGCTGAGTCAACCTTGAGCCTGGTGAGATTCAAACTGCCAAATTGCTGGCAGCCAGCAATCAGCAGAAGTAGCCTGAAGTACTGCAGTCTAACCACTGCTCCACCGTGTCTCATAATGGCATTATTACAACTACAAAGTATTGCTGTTTAAAGAGTTTAACATTCCAGCATGAACCCCTGATGCAGACTTTTTCACATTGTTCTAACATGAGCTGTCCTTCTGTAATAAAATAGTTATGTCATCTTTGTCCAAATATGTACAGTTAATACTGAAGCTGCTAAAAACTGCTCTGGCTATGTTGTTTACCTTGAATAAAGTCTGTTTATAAAATAGTGCTATTTTCATTCCATCCTAAAGATGTCCATTTGGGGTAAAGGGAGACTAAAGTATGACATATTTCCCGTTTTAAGAATATTAGTATGAAAATCAACATTCTTTTTCTCTCTAAATAGGCCTTTGAACAGGAGGAAGGGGAGGACAAAGAGAAGCAAGTGCCTCGCTTGTGCTTAAATGAATTTTCCTTTTTAAATATCATATTTAGAGATAGTAGATATCACAGCTTCACCTTCCTAAAGAGCTGACTGTACATTTGAAATTGGTTTTCTGGTTTTTCACAATGTTTCATATAATGAGCTCAAACTGTGAGTTGGACTTCATTCCTAGCATTATTCCATTTACTTCAGAGCATCTCCTTCACCAGGAATGAATTTAGAAATCTTTTGCTTCAAGTCATATATTTGAAGAAGGATGGGGTCAATTAACTGTGTGACAGAGTTCTAGCCTTGGGATTGCTGCCCTAAAGACCCTGATTCACATGGACCAAGCAGAAAAAAATGTTTGGTTTAGAAACTATAGTTAAATAGGATCTCACCCAGCTTGACCTCAAAGAAGGGTCAGTGGTCTCAAACCATTCCTGACAGTATTATTCAAAGTGTAGTGAAGTATAATGATTAAAATGTTGGTTTACAATGAGGTCTCTTTCAACCATGAAAAATCAGTGGGGGATTTTGGGCCAATAAGTCATACTCAGTATAACCAGAGGTTTGCTATTATGAGTAGAAAAAAAAAGATGGTGTTTTTATATAAACCGCCTTGAGCTCCTGGAGAAAACATGAAAGAAAGGGTAAGAAAGAAAGAAAGAAGGAAGGAAGGAAGGAAGGAAGAAAAATCAACAACTACTGTGAATTATTAATCATGAAGTTCTTCTCCAGACTAATACTATGGAGGTTTATGGTACTTTGTGTCTATGGAGATTCTGAATCATCCAGGTCATCGTTGTCCAAAAGCTGCTTTTTCAAAAAACAACTGGACTTCCTTTCTTGTATTTTTCATCAAAGACATTTCACTTCTCATCTAAGAAACTTTTCAGTTCTCTGAAGAACTGAAGTGAAGAAGCTTTTGGATGTGAAGTGAAATATCTTTAACGGAAAAACAAAAACTCAGTTGCCTTTCATGATCTTTCTTTGCTTCTTGCACTATTGAGAAAAGTTTATAGAACAAGCAAAGGTATAATTTATAACCACTCTGACAGAGATCTTCTTCACATGATTGGCCATTGGTAATTATGAACGGCTGCAACAGTTAGATCAAATCTTCAGTACTAGTCAGTAGAACTACTGGAGAGTTCCTTATTGCTAGACTTAGAACTTTTTTCTTTCACTTAGCTGTAGGAAAACTAGAAAAAAAGTTAAACATTTGAGTATTTCTGTCCATAGCCTCCAAATATAGAACTTAATAAACCGTCTTACAAATTGGACATACAAGAGTTAACTATGTAATCTTGCTTCTGCATAAGACTTTAATTAGAAATTAATTTTTATATTTAGGTGGAAAAAGTTATTTTGCTGGGTGGAGACAAATAAAATGTGGAAAACATAGAATTTGAAACACAGTCAATATAGTCAATCTAGCTAAACTACTGACACGTTAAAATAGTTAATACGTGATTTAATAACCCTTGAATATACTTTTGGATTTTGGCACATGTCAATTGCAGAAAGGAAGAAGATTACATAATTAAAGGACATTCCTGAACTATATAATGTCAATATTAACAATCGTCTTTTTTTCCCCATTGATTCCGTTTAATAATTGCTTTGGGTCAATTCTGTTTCATCTAAGAATCAGCCTAAAATGGCTTAAGATTTGGGAGTTGTGGGAATCTAGTGCATTCTCCTGAATGTAACAGAAGCTCCTGCAAATAAGCTATGGAAGACAAAAAGGAACACAAACCTAGTGTTTGGTTTCCTTCTTACCCACATTTATACATTCTGCCCATGCTTGACTTCTTTGTATCAGTGTTATATTTGGAGGGAGATCGCTCTATTAATATGTTAAAATTATATGTTTTGGTAACCAAATAAGTTATATAGTCATTCCAGATGAGCCTTTATTTCACTTCATTCATAGGAATTAAGCCAAAGTTTTGTGAGAAGATGCAACAGCAGTGAAAGGGATCTAAGAGTCCTAGTAGACAATCACTTAAGTAGTGTGCAGCTGCCAAAAAAATATCCCAATGCAGTTTTAGACTCCATCAACAGTGGAATAATATCATGAAATATTAGTACCACTATCCTGTTTCCTGAAAATAAGACCTCCCGGGATAATAAGCCCAATCAGGCTTTTGAGCTCTTGTGCTAAAATAAGCCCCTGAAAATAAACCTCCCAAAAATAAGCCCTCCCAAAATATTTAAATGCGTGTGCAG
>NW_026682270.1:0-8053 GCF_028640845.1 Ahaetulla prasina | reverse complement strand
CCATTTTTCTACTAGTTCGGGACTGATCATGCATCTAGTACATCCCGAATCTAATAATGCTAACATTTCCCCTTGTTGCCCGAGGAGGAACATGCAGGTTGACTGGAATGTCCAAGGGCCCCCGTGCCCAACTCACCAGAAAGTCTTCGTCGGACTCCGATGTGGTTTTGCTGTCATCAGTGTCGGTCGACGCTTCGCGGTCCTCTTGGATGGGCGTGCCCTTCTTGGCAATGCCGTCCTCCACTTTTGCCGGTTTTTCCGCCTTAGCAGTTGGTTTCACTGCTTCCTTCCCACCACCAGGGGTCGTGCTTGGAACCAACTTCACTCGACAGTCGGCTGCCCGATGGCCCTCCTTTCCGCATCTGTAGCACGCAGTCGATCGTTGTCCCCCTCCCTCTGGTCTAGGCGTGTCCCTTGAGGGCCACCCAGGAGAATGGGCCGGGTAAGGTCTTCCAGTGCGCTGCCTTCTGCTACGGTCCTTCGCTAGTTCAATTTCCATCTCTGCTGCCAGGGTATACCAGCCATACAATGTGGTTGGAGACGCTCGTGCCCGGCACAGTTCATAGAGATCTCCATTCAGGCCCTCTTTGTAAAAGTCGACCAGGATCACCTCCGACCACCCTCTCATCAAGGGGACTAGATCACTGAATTCCTGGGTATAATCAGCCACCGGTCTCCTCCCTTGCCTGATGGTTTTCATTCGACCTTTGGCTTTCTGCTCCGCCAGGGGGTCCTCAAACCTCCTCCTTAGTGCCGTAATAAAATGCTCGTAATTTTGCAGTAGGGGGGAGTGGTTTTTATACAGCGACACAAACCATGCAGCTGCTCTTCCGGTCAAATTGTGGGTCACAGCTCTAACTTGGAACACATTACCTGACTCTGTGGTCTCTTCCCATAATCCCAAAAGCTTCAACCAAAAACTTTCTACTGTTGACGTCACCCCATTCCTAAGAGGACTATAAGGGGTGTGCATAAGAGCACAAATGTGCCTACCGTTCCTGTCCTATTGTTTGCTTGTTTCTTCTTTATATATATATAAACACACACAGAGCACAGCCAAGCTCCCACCCAATCAGTTCAAACCCCCACTAGCAGTTAAAAAGGAAGAAATAGCTGCAATCACACATTGCTCCCAGAAGCACGAAGCTGTAAACACCTAGCCTGAAGATGACGAATGAGACTTATGAAGCGTCCAAGACACTTCCAATTTCGCGGAGAAAACCTGAATAACCAAAGACCTATATATATATATATATATATATATATATATATATATATATATATATATATATATATATATATATATATTCTGTGTTTTTTGCGTGTGTGTGTATGTAGGTCTTTGGGTGTTCGGGTTTTCTCCGTGTAAAATTGGAAGTGTCTTGGCGGCGTTTAAGTCTCATTCATCTTCAGGCTTCAGCTCGTGCTTCTGGGAGCAATGTGTGATCGCAGCTATTTCTTCCTTTTAACTGCTAGTGGGGGTTTGAACTGATTGGGTGGGAGCTTGGCTGTGCTCTGATTGGCTGGGGGTTTTTCTGTGCTCTGATTGGCTGGGGGTGTGTCCTGTGTTGGTGGGGGCTTGGTTGTGCTCAGTCTAATCTGTGCTGCAGGGGGATTTGAGCTGGGAAATGGAGTCTTTTGTCTTTGGGGTTTCTTAGGAAATGGGGTCTTTTGTCTTTGGGGTTTCTTAGGATGGTGGATATTTTATGTTTGTGGAGGATCAGCAAGATCCTCCACAAACATAACATCAAGACAGCATTCTGCACAAACCAAAAAATATCCACCATCCTAAGAAACCCCAAAGACAAAATTGAGTTAGAAAATCAAGGAGTATATGAAATCCCATGCACCGCCTGCCCCACCACATACATTGGACAAACCAACAGAAGAATAAGTGCACGCATTGAAGAACACAAGAACTCATTCAAAAGAGGAACCAACTTCTTCCTGGTCCAACACTTTAAAGTCACAGGACACGATATTGACTTTAAAAGACCAGAACTATCGCCAAAACTGAACACTTTAACAACAGAATAATCAGAGAAGCCATCGAGATAAAACGCACACAGCATGAACAAACGAGATGATACCTCCCGCCTACCAGCCATTTGGAAACCTGCCCTTATTGACAAACGTGTCCCTAACACGAGGAATGACACCAGACCCACACTCACGAGGTCCACACAGGATGTCACCACCACACATCCACCCAGCACACCCAAACCCACACTGATCAGGAAGCACGACCAAGGACCAGAAGCCAGACCGCAGCTGCAACATTAGCCACTTCAAACCCCTCCAATCCATACATGCAGCAGACTGACACCCACTACGAAGATGTAGCACGACCACGAACACGAAGCCAAACAGCAGCAGTGCAGCTCACCAGCTCAAATCCCCCTGCAGCACAGATTAGACTGAGCACAACCAAGCCCCCACCAACACAGGACACACCCCCAGCCAATCAGAGCACAGAAAAACCCCCAGCCAATCAGAGCACAGCCAAGCTCCCACCCAATCAGTTCAAACCCCCACTAGCAGTTAAAAGGAAGAAATAGCTGCGATCACACATTGCTCCCAGAAGCACGAAGCTGAAGCCTGAAGATGACGAATGAGACTTCGAAACGCCAAGACACTTCCAATTTTACACGGAGAAAACCGAACAACCAAAGACATATATATATATATATATATATATATATATATATATATATATATATATATATATATATATATATATATATATATATATATATATATATATATATATATATATATATATATATATATATGTATGTATGTATGTATATATATGCTTATACTTCCTTATATTACCTCATATATATGTTTATATACTATATAATCTTTTTATGTGATGCTTATATATATTGTTGTGACAAAATAAATAAATAAATAAATAAATAAATGATCAGGTAGATGGAATCACTTACAGTGGCGAGGAATGATGAAAGACTAGCTTAGAGACAGAACATCATCAAGAAAATCTATCTATGTAGTAACAAAAAGTCAATACCAATTTAATGGCAGACAATCAATCAATCAAAAAGTTGACAAGAGTTGACGGACTTCCGGGTGGCTCCACCTCTTCGCTGAGCCCTAATTAAAGGGGCTCCGCACTGAACATCGTAAAGCCAGGAAAAGCCGGCTTTAATCTTTTTCCCTGGATGAAAGGGGAAGATAAGAGCAGCAGGAAATGTTGGTAGACCTCCCCAGAGGCTTTGTTTTAATTCAAGGGTCGATGGGTCCCATAAATATTCCTGCCATAAGCTCCGACTTCAGTGCGCCTGCAAAAGCAGGAAAAGAAGAAAGTGTCCATCTCTGCTAATTGTCTTATCTTTATGGATCTCTTTAAGCAGACGGAATGAGTGCCAGCGGACAGTTATTGGATTGCAAGTATTTTGATTTCCTGACTTCTACCTTCTAAAAAGAGAAAAATTTTTCCTTTGTTTTAATTGACTCTAAAGATGGCGCCTGAACGGGAGTGAAAGTGACGAATGGAATTTCAAACAGTCTGTGCAACTAAGAAGATAAGAAATGTTATGTGGATTTTAATGAAGTGAACTGAGCTCTCCTATACTTAAAGGGAAAAGAGAAGTTTCTAGACTTATATTTTGTGAATTTTAAAACTGAAATGGCTACTAAACCACCTAAGACTGGGGGCAGAAGGGTTCTGAACCAGCTTTAGAAGATCTGATTAAAGAGCAAGGAAAGTGTTTGAAGAAAGGTTTAAGGAGATTATGGATAATAATGAGAAAATAAGAGAAGAAATAAAGAGAATAATAAAAAATAAGAGAAGATATCTTGATGGCTTTTCAAGGTTTGGCAAAAGACTGGAGGAGGTGGAGGAGGAGGTGCAAGAAATTGTTCAGTCAAATCAACAAATAGAAAATAGAATGGGGAATGCAAATCAAATTGGATAAAATGAAGATCAAGTGGTGGTGATGCAGTATAGAATGATGGAAGGAGCTCTGAGAATTAGAGGTTTGAATGAGGAGAAAGGGAAGATTTAAAAAATTTTATCAGAAGCTCTGGCTGAATTTATTGAACTTGATCCACAAGAGGTTGCTTATCAAATTGACAAAATTTATAGAGTTAATTCTTGGATTGCTAGGCAAAAGAAACTTCCTAGAGACATTGTGGTTTATTTTTGAAAAGAACAGTGAGGAATCAAATTTTGCAAGTTGCTTTTCAGAAAAACTTGAAAATAGGGAACAGGAGTTGAAGGTTTTGAAAGAGATTCCTCCCAAGATGTTAAGGGATAGAAAGGACTTTACATTTTCACACAAGAACTTAAGAAATACCAGATTCAATTTAGATGGGAGGTTCCAGTTGGTTTGACAGTGTATTATCAAGGAAGGAGACATCGATTGACACAGTGCTTAAGGCCAAAGATTTTCTTTCTACAGTGTTGAAATTTGAAATAGAAATAATAGAAAAAGAATTCAAGAGACTCAAATGGGTGTGGAAGCTGAGGTGATTCCAGTGATGTTACCATCTGAGGAACAACCACAAGAACAAAGACTGACGAGGGAGCCCTTGCGTAAAGAAAAGGAGCAACAAACTCAAAGTAAAGTTCAGGATTCTGCTACAGAAGCGGTGGAGGAGCACGGTCAAGATACGGGAGGACGATCTTCAGTTGATTGCTCAAAGCTTCAGCAGCCCAGTAATGGCAAATAAAATCTTGACTTGGAATGTCAATGGTTTGAACTCAGCTCAGAAGAGAAGAAAAATATTTCATTATTTGAAACAATTTAAAAATGATGTTATTTGCTTACAAGAAGCATATTAAATTATCAGATCAAAAGTACCTAATAAACTCAAAGTTAGGTAAACATTTTGTTGCTTCAGCTTTGGAGAAAAAACATGGCATAGTGGTTTATTTGAGAAAAGATATACCAGCCAAGTTAATAGAGGCAGATATTCACGGAAGATATATTGCTATTGAACTTACAATAGAAACAAAAAGGACTCTCTTGTTTGGTATATATGCACCCAATCAGCAACAAGAAAAATTTTATAGAATGTTATATGATAAGTTGATTCTATGGGATTATAAATTGTGCATTATATTGGGAGATTGGAATGGAGTAATAGATACATGAAAGGACAAGAGAATTTCTTCCAAGAAGATACCTGCACATGCAAAGCTGCCTAAATCCTTTTTTGATATGATAGAAGATTTCGAGTTAAGAGATGTATGGAGACCGGAATTTGGAGGAAAGAGACTATACTTTTTTTCTGATAGGCATCAATCCTTCTCACGTATTGATTTTATTTTAATTTCTAATGATTTGCTTTTAGGGAGAAGAAAACTAAGATATTTTCAAGATGTTTGTCTGATCATAGTCCTGTTTGGATGGAATTGCAATATGGAAAAGAGGGTAGAAGAACTTGGAGATTAAATGAAAATTTGTTTAGATATCAGGATAATGTAAATCAATGTAAAAAGCAGATGAAAGAATTTTTTGATTATAATTTGAATAATGAAACATCGATAGAAATGGTTTGGGACAGTAAAGCTATTATGAGAGGTGTATCAATATATCTTAATAATAGACAGAGAAATAAGCAACAAAGACAGCGTAGGTATTTAGAAGAGGAAATTTATAAGAAACAACAATTATTAATACATAATCCACATGATCAAAAACTTAAAGATGCAATAAAGTTACTACAGAATCAATTTAATATGATAATGGCTGATCAGGTGGCAACAAATATACAATATGCCAAACATAATACTTTTGTAATGCAAATAGACCTGGTAGGTGGTTAGCATATACTTTAAGGAAAAGACAAAACAACTATAGAAAAAATAGAATATAAAGGTAAAGAGAGATATCAACAGGATAAAATTAAAAAAGCTTTTTTAGAATATTATACAAATTTATATCTTAAAGATAATATATTGAATAGGGATATTGATAATTATTTGAAGGAATATAAGGTTAAAAATTTAACTTTAGAACAAACGGATGAACTGAATCGGCCTATAACTTCGGAAGAAATTATTTTGGTAATTAAACAATTAAAAATGGGGAAAGCTCCTGGTACGGATGGGCTCACAGTTAGTTATTATAGGAATTTACAGGATGAGATGTTAGGTCCACTTAAGGAATTATTTAATCAGATACAACTAGGAGGGGGAATTCCCCCCTCATGGAGAACCTCTTTTATTTCATTGATACCAAAAGAGGAACAGGATTGTTCTAAACCTGGGAATTATAGGCCAATCTCACTTTTAAATAATGATTATAAGATTTTTGTTAAAATAATAGCTAATAGATTAATGTTGATTCTGCAGCGAAGAATTCATAATGATCAATCTGGATTTATAAAAGGGAGACAGATGAGGAATAATGTTAGGCAGATTGTTAATTTATTGGAGTACTTAGAAAAGAAAAATTTTATTCCAGCAGCATTTATTTTTCTCGATGCAGAGAAAGCTTTTGATCGATTGCATTGGGAATTTTTATTTAAATTAATAGAAAAGATGCAATTTGGAGATGGTTTTTTAAGAATAATTAAGGCAATTTATGGAGAGCAAACAGCACAGATTATAATCAATGGTAGCTTAACAGAACCTTTTAAGATTGCGAAAGGAACAAGACAGGGATGTCCTTTATCACCATTATTGTTTATTTTAACTCTAGAACCATTATTGGATAAAATACGAAGTAAAGGAGATAGAGGGAATTAGAGTTAGACAGTATGAATATAAGTTAAGAGCTTTTGCAGATGATTTGGTGATTACTTTAACAAACCCTATAAATTCTAGTAAATCTTTGTTGGAAATAATTGATCAATATGGGAATGTCTCAGGGTTTAAGGTAAATCAGAAAAAGACAAAAGTGATAATAAAAATATGGCCAGACAACAGAAAGAAAAACTAGAGGAAGTAACAGGATTTGAAATTGTAAAGAAGGTTAAGTACTTAGGGGTTTATATTACGTCATCAAATGTGAAATTGTATAAGAATAACTATGAGGTTTTATGGCAAAAAGTTCAGAAGGAGTTGATTGTTTGGAAAAAATTGCAATTATCTTTGTTGGGGAGAATTGCTGCTATTAAAATGAATGTTTTACCTAGATTTTTATTCCTCTTTCAGATGATACCAATAATTAAGAAAGATAAGAATCTTGAGGAATGGCAGAAGGGAATTAACAAATTTATATGGGAAGGTAAAAAAGCTAGGGTTAAAATGAAAATAATTCAAGATTCTCGAGAAAGGGGAGGTTTAAAAATGCCTAATTTTAAATTATATTATGAAGCAGCTGCTCTCTCTGCAATAAGTGATTGGTTTAATTTAACAGAGGACAGAATTTTGAATATAGAAGGTTATGATTTGCTATATGGATGGCATGCATATTTAATTTATGACAAAAAAGTGGATAAGGCCTTTAAAATCATGTGCTAAGAAATGCCCTTCTGGTTTGGAAAAATACTCTTATAAATTAAATTATAAGGTTATATATGGGCAAGTCCTAGACATACAGTAGAAAATATAAACATAGAACAGAATCAGGAAATGATTACATATAAAGATCTTTTGTATACTGAAAGAGGTAATTTGCAGTTAAAATCTCTGCAAGTATTAAGAGAGGAAGGAAATTATACTTGGTTTCAATATGAGCAACTACGTTAGATGGAAGGAGATCAGAAAATTGGTATAGAGCAGAACGAGGAAATTTGGTAAAGCAAATTAGAAATCAGTCTCAGGAGCATATAAAGAGATTGTATAATGTGTTACTTGAAATAGATTCTGAAAGGGATTTGGTAAAGGACTGTATGATAAAGTGGGCACAAAATTTTCAGGAGCCAATATTATTGGAAATGGGAAAAATTTAGAAATGTTAAATTCAGGCACAGAATCTGAGGAAAATTTTATAAAATGTTTTATAGATGGCATCTAGATCCTAAAAATTATCGTGTATGTATCCAGAAATGCAAGCAAAATGTTGGAGATGTAATTGTGATGACGCTACATATTTTCACATTTGGTGGACTTGTAAGGACATAAAGGCCTTTTGGA
>NW_026682269.1:0-8054 GCF_028640845.1 Ahaetulla prasina | reverse complement strand
ACACGGGAGAAAACCCAACAACCAAAGACCTATATACAAACACCCGTGAAAACCTCAGAAAATATATATATATATATATATATATATATATATATATATATATATATATATATATATATATATATATATATATATATATATATATATGCTTATACCTTTATATACTATATAACCTATCTGTATGAAAGTTACATATATTGTTGTGACAAAATAAATAAATAAAAATAAAATAAATTTCTGGAAGACTTCTGGAGGAAGTATAGTGAGCTAGCATGCCATTAAGTGAACAGAGATCATGACAGCAGCAGACAAAAGAACTGGAGTCTTTTAAAGGAATTGAGTTTGCTAATTTTATTTTTTAATCACTTTTGGAAATTACCTACTTAACAACCTTAAGGCAATTAGCATTATTCATAAAGAATAAAGAGGTGACATATTTTTTTCCTGATACAGAAATATTAGAAGGAAATAATAAAGAAAAGCATGGATTATAAGACAGAGAAGTAATGTGGAAACACAAATGACAAGCCAAGAGAATGACCTGGATAAAATTTACTACTTGATGTATAAAAAAATTGGTTGAAACCCTGAAAATTAAGAGAAATACAAATAATAAATGTCAAGTCCTTGGTGCTCTTAGAGCTTGGTTGCTTTCTTCAGATGTTTCATTACTCAAACTAGATAACATCATCAATGCTAGTAGGGAATGGACTTTGCTCTCATTTTATATTCTAGTGGCTTGCCCTGTCTATATTGATGGGTGGGGTCTTGGTGGTTCTTTGGTTGGGTTGTTTATTGTTAACTTGTAAACAATATAGAATCAATAGGATCAAAGAAACAAATTTTAAAAATAGGCCAGCACCACCGTGATGGTTTTGGCCAGAGAAAAACGGCAACTGAGAAGATGAGGCTGAAGACCGTCTGTCGGAGAAGGCAGGTGGCTTTCCTTGGTTGACCAATGAAGAGAAGAGGAGACAAGAAGCAAAGCAGGAGGAGACCAGGAGGATGTAGAGGTCCGGTTGTTGGCTTTGACAAGGGAGTTTCTATTTAATGAAGATGATTAAAACAAGGCCTGTGATTAAGAACAAGAGAAGGGCAAAAGAGACCAGGATAATGAAGTTCTTCATAAGACAGGAAGTTTATAATTTTGGGGATACATTGGACTCTGGCCTCATTTGGATATTTATCATCAAATTGGTGCATTTTCTTTATCTGAGAAAGCCAAAAGCAATATTTCTTTAATATTCTGTCCTTTTATCTTACAGAAAATACCTTCTTTGGATAATAATGATACCACAGACATTTTCCAAGAACAGTCACTCCTTTGAAATGATCACAGAAAAGTGCAGGACCTATTTCACAGACAAAAGCCAGGAAAAGCTCCAGGCCCAGACAAGATAACTCCTTCTTGCTTAAAAGTCTGTGCTGACCAATTGGCCCCCATCTTCACCCATATTTTCAATAAATCACTAGAGATGTGTTACGTTCCTTCTTGCTTCAAACGCTCTACCATCATCCCAGTGCCGAAGAAGCCCACCATCAAGGAACTGAATGACTACAGACCAGTTGCTCTAACATCTGTAGTCATGAAAACCGTTGAAAGGCTAGTGCTTTCCTACCTGAAAACCATCAAGGATCCGCTGTTAGACCCCTTGCAATTTGCATACCGAGCAAAGATCAACAGATGATGCTGTTAATATGGCTCTGCACTACATCCTACAGCATCTTGAGTCTCCAAAGACCTATGCAAGGGTCCTTTTTGTAGACTTTAATTCAGCATTCAATACCATCATTCCAGACATTCTTCTAACTAAGCTAAACCAGCTACAGGTACCGGAACAGACTTGTAAGTGGATCACAAGCTTCCTAACAAACAGGAAGCAGCAGGTGAAGCTAAGCAAGATCACATCAAATACCTGTACAATTAGCACTGGGCCCCCCCAAGGCTGTGTGCTCTCCCCACTTCTCTTCTCTCTGTATACCAATGGCATCTCCAATGATCCATTTATTAAGCTACTGAAGTTCAGATGACACAACAGTGATTGGTCTCATTCGAGACAATGGCGAATCCATATACGAGAGGTCGACGACTAGCCTTGTGGTGCAACCAAAACAATCTGGAACTGAACACACTCAAAACCGTAGAAATGGTGGTAGACTTTAGGAAAAACCCTCCCATACTTCCACCTCTCACAATACTTGACAACACAGTATCAACAGTAGAAACCTTCAAATTTCTGGGTTCTATCATATCCAAGATCTCAAATGGACAGCTAACATCAAAACATCATTAAAAAGGACAACTAAGAATGTTCTTTCTGCGCCAACCCAGTAAGCTCAAACTGCCCAAGAAGCTGCTGATCCAATTCTACAGAGGAATTATTGAGTCTGTCATTTGCACCTCTATAACTGTCTGGTTGGTTCTGCAACCCAACAAGAAAAACAGACTTCAGAGGATAATTAGAACTGCAGAAAAATAATTGCTACCAACCCTTCCATTGAGGACCTGTATACTGCAGATCAAGAAGAGGGCCGTTATTTGCAGATCCCTGCATCCTGGACATAAACTGTTTCAACTCCTACCCTCAAAAGCAGCTATAGAGCACTGCACACCAGAACAACTAGACACAAGAACAGTTTTTCCGAAGGCCATCACTCACTAAACAAATAATTCCCTCAACACTGTCAGACTATTTACTGAATCTGCACTACTATTAATCGTTTCATAGTTCCCATCACCAATCTCTTTCCACTTATGACTGTATGACTATAACTTGTTGCTGGCAATCCTTATGATTTATATTGATATATTGATCATCAATTGTGTTGTAAATGTTGTACCTTGATGAGCGTATCTTTCTTTTATGTACACTGAGAGCATATGCACCAAGACAAATTCCTTGTGTCCAATCACACTTGGCCAATAAAATTCTATTCTATTCTATGATATATGGCAGTGGTGAAATTCAATTTTTTCCCTACCGTTCTGTGGGTGTGGCTTGGGCGTGGTGTGGCAGGTGGGCATGGCTTATGGGCGTGGGGAAAGATACTGCAAAATCCCCATTCCCACCCGATTCTGGGACCAGCCAGAGGTGGTATTTCAGGGTGAAATATTCCCATTTAGGACTGGATTGGGCGATCCGGTAGTGATAGGCGTGTAGTTGAGAACTGGTAGCAATCTGCCCCCCCATGCCCACCAGTGCCCACTTGCCTACTATTGTCCACTCCTCCGCTGGCCGGGTCAGGAAATCCATCAGGCGTGCCTCTGCAGCTCTGCCAAAGTCCTAGCAAAGTTCTCAAGGCAGGCAGGAGACCAGAAAGTGACTTCAGCAAGATAAGGTAGACTTTGCCTGACTCAGAGAATGAAAGCAGATCCTTTATATAGGCCATGGGTGTGGCCATGACTCAGCACTTATCCAGGCCTGCTCCTTCCTTCTGTTGGCCGCCTATCAATTCTCCTGAAGCGAGGTCACTCCAGTCTGCAGCTGTTGGTAATTGACCTTCCTCAGGCTCACATGCTGTGGAGGGGAGGTCGTTCCTCCATTTGCCTGGGCATGGAGCCAGGGCTGGGGCTGGAAGCACTTCTTCTTCCTCGGCCTGTCTGGGCATGGTGCCAGGGCTGGGGCCTGGAGGCATGCTAGGACATTCCTCAGTGTTTGGAAGGAGATAAGGCGGGCCCGGCTGTAAGCGGACGAGACACAACATGGCAGCTTCCTGCTTCTTTTGCACCTTCCTTGCTGTTGCAATCAATTGCATCAGCTAGCAACTCAATCTGCCTGCCTGTAATCTATCTCAGTGAGCAATTCAATCTGCCTGCCTTGTCCCTTGAATTGGGTAAGTAACTGGGGTTTTGTTGGGGAGCTTTAAAAATAGTTAATTGGGGTTTTTTAAGGAGTTTTATTTTTTTTAGACATAGCAATTTAAAGTTAAGGAAGTTTTAAATTTAGCTGGTTTTATCTAAAAATATAAATAAAATAAAATAATAAAATATTTGTGCTGCTTTCTGAGATTTGGTGTGTTTCTGTAGTGGTTCACTCTAATTACAACAAAATCTCACAAAAATATGTGGCATTTTGTGTTGTGTTGTGTGTGTGTAAAGTGTGAAAGTTAGTTTTTGAGCTTTTTGTGGCTGTGTGAGGTTCCTGCTCGTTGCATGGGCCATTTTGGGTGAAGTGCAGCTGCTTTTACATTGTGTGTGAGTCAGTAGTGTTGTGTTGTGTGTGTGTAAAGTGTGAATGTTGGTTTTTGGTACCTCTTATTGCTTTGTGTGCTTTGTTTATTATTTTTATTATTTATTGTTATTGGCCACGCCCACCCGGTCATCTGACCACCAAGCCACGGCCGCCAATTAAGCCACAGAACCGGTGGGGAGAATTTTTAGATTTCACCCCTGTGGTATTTGCCAGTTCTCTGAACTACTCAAAATTTCCGCTGTCAGAACCTGCTGGATTTTACCCCCGGTCTCCTGCTTGGGCAGCGGGTAGGACTAAAAGACCTCTAAGGTTTTTCCAGCTCTATTCTGATTGATTGATTCATCTACACGACTGGCAGAATATTTGTGTAATGAGTTCCCCACATAATTATTCACAGCACCACATTATGGACCAGTGACACCTTATCACTGATACTCAAGGGGAGGATCCAATATTCAGATAACAGAGTAACAAAGTTGGAGGGTCATCTAGTGTAGGTCATCTAGTCCACCCCCCATCCCCGCCCAAGCAGAGACCCTCCACCATTTCTGACCAATGGCAGTCCAGTCTCTTCTCGAAAGCCTCCAGTGATGAAGCTCCCACAACTTCCGAAGGCCTTTCAGAAGGTGGACCTAAAACAATTCATTGTTTTAAAGAACTCAGAAGTTCCTAGAAAGATAAACTGAGCAGCACATATCCAAACTAGAAAGCAAAAGAGATGGTTGCTCTGCTGTTAGTAAAGCTTGCCCAGTCTGCCACCCCCTCATCCTATCTCCTCCCAGCCTCTCCTTCAAAGTCTTTTTGATTTACTTCCTTTTAGATAAGAAATAGTGCAGGTTAAAAATAAAAAATATAGTTCCTGCCGCAATTTTTCTTGTTGGGAATTATTACGGATTGTACAGTAATTGAGACTAAATTGATTTTAAATCTAATAACTGCAGCAAGATTACTAATAGGACAATATTGGAAGAAAAAAGAAGTACCAACAATACAAGAATGGATATTGAAAGTTGCCAATTTGGCTGAGATGGCGAAGAAGTAGCCTTTTGAAAGACAATCTGAAGAAGATGCAGGAATGGAAAAATGGATTGACTATATTCAGTGAATATCAGCTAGTTATCAGACTGTTTTTGAATGATTATGATGTATTATTTTGATTGCTAAGTTATGATTGTATATAATTAAGTTGAGCAATTTTTTATATCTTGTTTTATTTTTAACTATATTGATCTTAATAGGTTTGTAAAAAAAAAAATTTTGTAATTTTGAATAAAAAATAAAAAATAAAAATATATATAATATTTTTAATATATTTATAAAATTCTATAATGGAAAAGATTTCTAATGTGAATTCCTGAGTAAGTTAAGGACAGTCGAAAAACTGCTCTCCTTCTGAGTCTTACAAATCCAGGAGCAACTTTAAACATCTGGACAGGCAGATGCAGCAAGTGCCAAAGAGTGTTACTCTCCATCCATGGAAAATGGAGGTGCATGGAGACAAGTAGTCTGTCTTCACTTAAATATGAAACCTCTGTATTTCTAAATGCAGGAGGTATCAACTGGCAGATTCTTCATTTAGTTCCCCTTTTGCTTTTGAATTTAACGTTATAATAGAGTAATTTTCTACAGTCTGGAGGATGGAATTGAAAAAGATTTAAGTGTGACATATTTAAGTGAATAAAACTATGATGAAAATATTTTTTTTTTTTTTTTTTATTTTTTTTTTTAATATTATAATATAATATAATATAATATAATATAATATAATATAATATAATATAACAAACTATCAGAGTTGGAAGGGAATGACCTTTGAGTCAATGCCCAGGCAGGAAACCTCACATCTCAGTCAGATGGTTATCCAACATTCTTAAAATTTCCAGTGTTGGAGCATTTACAACTTCTGCAGCAAGTCGCCACTTATTAATTGCTGTGAAATGCTCCAGTTCTGATTTGCTTCTTTCTGATCAATTTCCACATTGCTCTTTCTTATCAGGTGCTTTGGAGAAGAGCTTGACTCCCTCTTCTTTGTGGCAATGAGATATTGGAATGCATCATGTCTTAGTCCTTCATTAAATAGACATGCAGTTCCTGAACTTCATATGTTTTAATAGTTAATCCTCTTTGTTGCTTTTCTGCACTCTTTTAGTCTCAACATCTACATCATTGGAAAACTGGATGCAATATTCCAAGTGTGGCCTTAAAGGCATTATAAAGTGGCATTAACACTTTACATGAAGAAAGAAATCTGACCAGTAAGCTCTTGAGGTTTATAAAACATGGAATTATGTTTTATTGATGACAAACTGGCATAGAAGGAAAAACTCTAGGCTTTATGAAATGGGATAAGGCTGGAAATGAGAAAAGACAAAAATTTCTACCTTATTGCAACTTTAGCGATGAAGAGCATTGAGATAAAATCTGTCTTTCAAATGAGATATTATTGACATCCTTTGAGGAGAAACAGTAAAAATAGATATGTTATCTCTCCTTGGTAAAATACAGTTCTCTTCAGAAATATTCAAAATGCATTCTTTTGAAAGGGATGAAACTAGGAATATTTGGAAAAGAAAAACTTCAAGATATTTTGGATGCAGAAATTTGGTCTGCATTGGGGTTTTTATTTAAATTAATAGAGAAAATGCAATTTGAGACTGTTTTATTAGAATATTGCTTTATGGAAACAAAAAGCACAGATTATAGTAAATGGTAGCTTGACAGAAGTTAAGATTGAAAACAGACAGATGTTACCATTATTGTTTGTTGACTCTGGAACCATTATTATTTATTATTTAGATTTATTATTTAAATTTATAGTCTGGAGGACTCAGAGTTCACAACAAATAAAAATACAATACTATAAATACAATTAAAATACAATTAAAACTTGAAAATTGGAAATTAAATTTAATAAAACAATAAAAATTAAAATAAAGTAGGCAGATGAATAAGTAATTTTAAGCTGAAATGAGGTCTGGAAGTTAAAGTCCTGGGGAGTTCGTTAGAGATGGAGAAGAGAATTCCTGGGTGTAGGCACTGTGGGATGGCACCTGAGGTCTGTGAGGCGCAGTGTGAGAGCAACAGGCGGTGAAGTATGGGCCATGGGCGCTTTAAGGATAAACAAGAAGCGCTTGAGGCCAGTAGCCAGTGCAGAGGCGAGATATGTCAGAGCCACGAGGGCTCCCTCTATCATAGCGCGCTGATTCTGGACTAAGTTGGATGCCCTCAAGGGATGTGAAATGCTCAGAAGAGCGTCACAATGGTGACTGTGCAAGGCATGTCTAGAAAAGGCGCAATTGGCGCGAAGACCTGGTGGAAAGCTCTTGGAGGCGGTCAAATGGTCTTAAAGACAAGTTCATCAGGAAGCAAATGATTATCAGGGAATGAGCTGACAGTCAGCAGAGACTCAGCTGACTGATTGGCATCCAGATGTCTTGGAGATTGAGCTTGAGCCTGTTTCTATGAAGCTGATTAAACAGGACAAAGATGGCTTCATTGTGGGTGTGAAGCTGGTGTCATCAGCGTACAGCTGGTACCTCACAAGCTGATGATCTCAGGCTTCATATAGATGTTGAACAGAAGGCAAGATTGCAAATGATATCTGATCAACAGTCTGCGAGTCGGAGAGATAGGAGGAAACCAGATTGCCTCCTAATAAGGGCGCAGCAGGATACCATTCGATGGTCAAGCTGAGAGGTCTAATAGGAGGGCAGAGGAATAACTATCCTGGCCTGAGATCATATTTGACCAAAATCTCAGTGCTGTAAGGGGGACTGGAAATCCAGATAGACAGTTTCCTCCAGGTGCACTGATATGTATTTCTACAACCTTGAATTGGAGAGATAATTACCTAAAACAGCC
>NW_026682268.1:0-8056 GCF_028640845.1 Ahaetulla prasina | reverse complement strand
ATAGAATAGAATAGAATAGAATAGAATAGAATAGAAACACAATGATGGTCAATATATCAATATAAATCATAAGGATTGCCAGCAACAAGTTATAGTCATACAGTCATAAGTGGAAAGAGATTGGTGATGGGAACTATGAGAAGATTAACAGTAGTGCAGATTTAGTAAATAGTTTGACAGTGTTGAGGAATTATTTGTTTAGCAGAGTGATGGCCTTGGGAAAAACTGTTCTTGTGTCTAGTTGTTCTGGTGTGCAGTGCTCTATAGCGTCGTTTGAGGGTAGGAGTTGAAACAGTTTATGTCTTGGATGTGAGGGATCTGTAAATATTTTCACGGCCCTCTTCTTGATTCGTGCAGTATACAGGTCCTCAATGGAAGGCAGGTTGGTAGCAATTATTTTTCTGCAGTTCTAATTATCCTCTGAAGTCTGTGTTTTCTTGTTGGGTTGCAAGAATGAACCAGACAGTTATAGAGGTGCAAATGACAGACTCAATAATTCCTCTGTAGAACTGGATCAGCAGCTCCTTGGGCAGTTTGAGCTTACTGAGTTGGCGCAGAAAGAACATTCTTTGTTGTCCTTTTTAATGATGTTTTGATGTTAGCTGTCCATTTGAGATCTTGCGATATGATAGAACCAGAAATTTGAAGGTTTCTACTGTTGATACTGTGTTGTCAAGTATTGTGAGAGGTGGAAGTATGGAAGGGTTTCTCCTAAAATCTACCACCATTTCTACGGTTTTGAGCGTGTTCAGTTCCAGATTGTTTTGGTTGCACTACAAGGCTAGTCGTTCACCTCTCGTCTATATGCGGATTCGAATGAGACCAATCAATATTTGCAGATCCCTCACATCCAGGACATAAACTGTTTCAACTCCTACCTCAAACGACGCTATAGAGCACTGCACACCAGAACAACTAGACACAAGAACAGTTTTTTCCCGAAGGCCATCACTCTGCTAAACAAATAATTCCCTCAACACTGTCAGACTATTTACTGAATCTGCACTACTATTAATCGTTTCATAGTTCCCATCACCAATCTCTTTCCACTTATGACTGTATGACTATAACTTGTTGCTGGCAATCCTTATGATTTATATTGATATATTGATCATCAATTGTGTTGTAAATGTTGTACCTTGATGAATGTATCTTTTCTTTTATGTACACTGAGAGCATATGCACCAAGACAAATTCCTTGTGTGTCCAATCACACTTGGCCAATAAAAAAATTCTATTCTATTCTATTCTATTCTATTCTATTCTATTCTATTCTATTCTATTCTATTCTATTCTATTCTATTCGTACCTCATTTGATCTTGATTGTATCCCTCTATTAATGCAGTTTAGGATTGCATTGGCTTTTTTGGTGGGCTGCTGCACACTGCTGGCTCATATTTAGCTGGTTGTCCACTAAGACTCAAAGATCCCTCTCACATATTCTTTCTTGGGATAGATATGGCAGTTTATTAATGATTGGATTCACAACCAGTTTGGTATAGTGGGTCAGAAATCAGGAGATCAGTGGTGAAATCCTGTCGGTTCTGTCCAGCTTGTACGAACCAGTAGCGGCAGCTGCGTGTGGTTCAGTGAACCAGTAGCGGCGGCAGTGCAAGGTTCTGCCCACCTGCATGTACGTCGTTACTTTCTAGTTTTAACCCTAGGCGCATGCGCAAAACCTTCTGCTCATGCACACAGGGTCAAAAATTGGATGGGATGATGGCACGCACTTCCGAACCGGTAGGGAAGGTAAGTAGATTTCACTCCTGCAGGAGACTATGAGTTTTACTCCTGCCTTATGCACAAAGGCAGCTGGGTGATCTTGGGCTGATCACTTTGTCTCAGCCCTAGAAAGAAGACAGTGGCAAGCCTCTTCTGAAAAACCTTGCCAAGAAAACTTCAGGGACTCATCCAGGCGATCTCCAAGAACGAGACATGACAGAACAGAAGAGGGGAAAAAAAAATAAGATTGAATAGAAACTGACTCCTTCATCTTTCATTTCTTGCTCATATCTATTTAATACCTTCTTAGGCACCGACTCTTTGGCTATTTTCACCCTCTGCATGTCCTTTCAAAGTTCTGTCTTTAAATCGTAGGTAATGGCATGAGACCTTCTCCTGAAACACAGAAATCTATTAAGTACAGGGCTGGTGTTTGCACAGGTCACCAGGATCCTGTGGTTTAAGATAATGACACTGACCTTGCTCAGCGAGGGAAGAAAAGAAAAATCAGGAGCTGAAGCTCACCTAATCCTGGATGTTGCAGCTTCGTGAAAAGGCCACCCGTTATATAATCGCTATCCCAGTCTCACTGCCGTTCCCATCATTCAAGGGGATGTTGGTTTGGGAGTAGTGGCTATTGCAAAAGAAAAGGAATATAAGGCATATAAAGGCAGAGCCAAGCAGGGACTATGGGCTTTAATTACAAAGGCAGCTACTATACAGCTTTGATGAAATTTGTTGTTTGTTCAGGTTATTAAAACTAGCAGACTGAGAACCTGATGTTTAGGCAATATCTTAGGGTCTTGCAAGTGGTTGTGCCGTCTGTATCACATTTCCAAAACACAGAAGAAATATGAACAAAAAGATTTCCTTTTTCTTTCCTTCCTTCCTTCCTTCCTTCCTTCCTCCCTCCCTCCCTCCCCTCCCCTCCCTTCTCCCCTCCCTTCCCTCCCTCCCTTCCCCTTTCCTTCCTTCCTTCCTTCCTTCCTTCCTTCCTTCCTTCCTTCCTTCCTTCCTTCCTTCCTTCCTTCCTTCCCTTTTTCTCAACCTATAGTTCTGGAAATGTTTTTGTAATGTATTACTGTAAGTTTTGGCGGGAGTTTTAGGCGGGAAAAATCTCGTCTCTGATTGGATGCAGCCTCAGGCTGAAGTGTATATAAGGAGAGGTTTTTCTCCAGAGTTTTGGCTGGGTCACACTATATTAAAGAGCTGTTGTCACTAACCTGGTCTCCTGCCTCAATACCCAAACTTAACATTGGCGAAGGTGGGATCTTGAGGCAGAGCACCAGAACAGAGCTGAACTCACTACGAGAATCAAACCCAGCAAGGTGATGGCGACGCAGCGATGACCGCTACACGCCACCCACTCCGCTTGACCCTGCCCAGGAGACATGGGAATATATATGACCCGCTTTGAAAGTTTCCTGGAGGCAACGAGCTACAGGAGTCTCCGACAACCGCAAACGGGCTTACTTCATAAGCCACTGTGGGTCCGCAGTCATCGCCGTCAGAAGCCCTGGCGAGCCAACACCGCTACACTCCGTGATCGGGCAGACCCTTCAGACCCTCCTGAAGAATCACTACGCACCAGCCCCGCCCAACACGCTCGACGGTACGAGTTTGGGGAGCGAGGCAACAAGAAGGCGAGTCTATCAGCGACTACATGGCAGCCCTGAGACAAGCCTCCAAGCATTGCGAGTACCGCGATCTGGACTAAGAGCTGCTGGAACAACTTATACGGGGGTCAGAGACATCCGTTTGAGGAGACGGTTGCTAGCCAAGAGCAACCTGATATTGGCAAACGCCTGGACGGCCAGAGCCCATGAGATGTCCAACCATGCAGCAGACACCTTACAAAGCGACTCACGCGATGGCGGGCGCAAAGCCGAGCACAGTCCACCACGAAGAAACCTATCGTGAGTCAACCAGCGAAGAGGAGGAAGAAGTCCACTACACCGGAAAATCGACAAGGGAAGACCCGGAGGAATGCGGAAGTTGCGGCGACATCAGCGCCAAAGATGTAAGTTCAGGGACGCCATTTGCGGCGGTGTGAGAGGAAGGCACCTGGCTCAAGTCTGCCGAGCACCCCAACCTTCCGCCGAAAATTCAAATCGCCAATCAGAGCGGCTCTGAGTCAGAGATGCAAACCCCACACTCCCGCCGAATTTCAAACCAGCCAATCAGAGCGCAGGATCGGCAAGGCGACCGGCCAGGAAAGAAAGAGCGAAAGTCAAACAGAATGACTATACCATAGACCACGCAGCTACCCGCATCAAGAAAAGATCTTCACAAACCCGAAAATTGAAGGTGTGCCTTGCCAACTGGAAGTAGACACAGGATCAGCAATCACAATTATTGTCCTGGGACACTTTTGTGAAAGCCTTGCTGCACATCGCAAGCGCAAGCTACAGAAACAACGGCCCGGGTGCAGGATTACCAGGGCAACCGCATCCCTGTTCGAGGGACAACGACCGCGAGGTCAAGGCACGGGACATACGAAAAGACCCTGCCCATCACGTTAGTCGAGGGAACCTTGCCCAGCTTGCTGGGGCTAGACTGGTTCCGGGCGTTGGGAATGGGGTGACTGGCATCCACCGGAGCGGATGCAACCTGCAAATGCCCTAATGGAGGAATTCGAGACGATTCGAGGACCGCTTAGGCAAGTACAAGGGGACCCCTATCTCCTTCAATTTAGACCCCAAATAGCTCCCATTAGGTTAAAGGCAAGGAGGGTTCCTTTGCACTCAAACCAAAAATTGATAGAGTTAGATAAATTAGTCAGTCAGGGATACTAGTGCCAGTTGACCATGCCAAGTGGGAGACGCCAATCGTTACCCCCTATAAAACCAGACGGGTCCATAAGAATTTGCGCTGATTACAAGGCTACCTTGAACAAAGCATTGCAAAAGAGCGCCTACCCAGTTCCAGTAGTGCAACACTTATTGCACTCACTAGGGCACGGACAAGTTTTCGCCAAATTAGACTTGGCACAAGCGCACCAACAACTACCCGTGGACACCAGCACAGCTGAAGCCCAGACCATTGTAACGCACCGAGGTGCCTTTAAATGCACCCGGTTACAGTTCGGGTGAGTGTAGCCCCGGCTATTCCAAAATTTGATGGAGCGACTCCTACAAGGCTACCAGGAGTCGCCCTATTTCGATGATGTGTTGGTATCGGGGAAGATTTAAGAGAACTGGGGAAGCTGAAGGAAAGTTTTGGCCATTTTAGGTCGGCAGGATTAAAGCAAACAAATGTAGATAGGGGTCGAATCTGTTGAATTTTTGGGCTATAGGAATAGACAAAAAGGGAATTCACCCCACTGAGAGCAAAGTCAAAGCGATAAAGAGAGCCCCAGCACCCAAAAACAAGACAGAACTCAGGCTTTCCTGGGTCTGGTAAACTTTTATGCAGTATTTCTAAGAAACAAGGCAACCGATTGCTGAACCGTTACATAAATTGCTTGGAAAAACACTGTTTGGTCGTGGGGAAGTCAGAGAATAGGGCATTTGAGGCAGTAAAAGTTTGCTATCAAGCGATAGCCTGTTAATACAATACAACAACAGACTGCCGTAGTATTGGTCTGTGATGCATCCCCTATGGAGTAGGAGCTGTACTTAGCCACAGACTCCCAAACGGCACTGAAGCCCCTATAGCGTTCTATTCACGAACAATGTCCCGGCTGAGAGGAATTACAGCCAGCTAGATAGGAGGCTCTCTAATAGTGTCAGGGTGAAAAATTTCACAATACGCTTTTGGGCAGAGATTTGAAATTGTCACTGATCACAGACCGCTATTGGGGTTACTGGCTGGCGACCGCCCAACGCCAGTAGCACTTTCACCTAGACTGACCAGATGGACTATTTTTTGGCCGCATACTCTACAAGCTGCAGCATCGGCCTGGAAAGGAGCTGGGGCATGCGGACGCATTGAGCAGATGCCCATTGCCGGGGAAATCGAGGACCACCACCCGGCACACCTGCTCTACTAATTGACTTTTGGACTCGGGGCCAGTCACATCGCAGGAAGTGGCTCGGCCTCCTACCGGGACGTTGTTTTAAGGACTGTAATCGGTTGGGTTCAAGGGATGGCCGCTGCACCGGGCTAACGCTTTAAGAGTTTGTAAAGAAAAAGGGAATTGTCTGTGCAAGGGGTGCCTGCTCTGGGGGATAGGGTGGTAGTCCAGAGAAGCTGAGAAAAAGTTCTGGAACTCCTGCATGAGGGTCACCCAGGAGTTGTGAGGATGAAGGGTTTGGCTAGGAGCTATGTCTGGTGGCCCCTAATGGACAGGGAAATCAGTGACAGGGTTGGCCGATGCCAAGTGTGTCAGGAATCCAGACCACTACCACCTACGGCCCCAGTTTTGGAGTGGGAGAAACCCCAAGGCCCTTGGTCCCGCATACACATTGATTTTGCCGCCCCCTTCCACGGCCAAACATTTCTAATTGTGGTGGATGCATTCTCCAAATGGCTGGAGATCATCCTAATGAAATCCACAACCGCGGGAGCTGTCATCTCAGCACTAAAACACCTTTTCGCCACGCACGGGCTACCGGACACCCTCGTGTCCGATAACGGCCCACAGTTCACCGCAGCATTATTTGAAGGGTACCTGGCTGAAGAGGGCATCCGACATGCCCTCAGCGCCGTTCCACCCTGCGCCGAACGGCCTTGCTGAACGCTTTGTTCGAGTGCGAAAGAAGCGCTATCACGAAGCTGCCCCGGCGATTGGCAGGCACAAATCGACGATTCCTAACCGGGCCCAACACAGGACCCCTGTGTGGCCACCGGCCGCAGCCCAGCCGAGCTATTAATGGGCGGAAGCTGGTGTGCCCGCTAGACCGGCTACACCCGAACTACGTACAGGACGGGTTCAAAACAAAACCAGATAGAATCCGAGAGTTAAACATAGGAGACTCGGTGTGGGCACATAATTACAGCGACGGCCCAAACTGGAAGAGAGGGATAGTCATAGGCAAAACAGGCCCCAAATCTTATCTAGTGGAACTAGACGATGGCAGAGTCTGAGGCGCCACATAGATCAATTAAGAAACAGATTGAGCGATAAGGCAGAATTAGGAGACAGCCCTGACTATGATTTAATTAACCCCACAGCTGACTGGAGCCGAGAACAAACAGAAAGCGAAAGAACCAAACAGAGACTTATCTGAGTCAGGCGAGGTCCAGCGACACCCTCCGGTCCCTCTAGAGGACAGCAGGTCCGAGCCGGGCAAATAATCCAGGGCCGGATGGCCGGGAGGAGGAGCTCAGAGGAACGAAAAGTCCCTCCGCAAGCTCGACTCAACTCCAGAGTGAACTGCGAGGTCCGGGAGAGTCAGGAGACGCCCACGCACCTGCAGGACTACGAGAAATAATATGCAAATATTGGCAAAGTGCCTTCTGGGAGGGAAGGAGTGTAATGTATTACTGTAAGTTTTAGGGAGTTTTAGGCGGAAATATCTGCCTCTGATTGGATGCAGCCTCAGGCTGAAGTGTATATAAGGAGAGGTTTTTCTCCAGAGTTTTGGCTGGGTCACCCGTTATTAAAGAGCTGTTGTCACTAACCTGGTCTCCTGCCTCGTCAATACCCAAACTTAACAGTTTTGTTAGTCAGGTTTAAGTCAAAGAATTCTAAAAGATCAAGGGACAAATCTCTTGGCGTTTCTCTCCCAAATATGTGTATCGATTGCATTTGCTTTTCCTCCAAAATGGCAATTCTTTCTTTGTGACTTTTTCTGATGTTGCCCAAAAAAGGAATCCAGCAATTTGTTAAAAGCTGTCCTGGAAATCTGTTTTTAGAAAGTTCTCCTGAACAAATCCTACCGGAATAAACAGGACCTGTGCCAAAGCATACGTGCCAGGCCTCACTAACAAGTAGAGGCAAGAGCATCCTCAAGGAGGATAAGAGTTCAGAGAAATACAAGCCTCTTTCTATGATGTCATGTGAATCCCGCTCTTTTCCCTATGCCTGAGTGAGCCATCTTGCAGCATGATGTCACAAGACCGTTTACATTTGTGTGTGTGTGTGTGTGTGTGTGTGTGTGTGTGTGTGCGTGCGTGCCTTTTCTCCAGTATTTCTGCAAGTTCTGATAATTGTGCATCATGGAAAGGTCGTTTTACATCTTTATCTAGTAGATCTTAAGGATGTTCTATTTCACATAAGTGATTTCTTCTCTAATATGTTTTGGACATAATCTATTCATAAAAACAAATATCACTGCTGAGTTTGAAGCTGATAATTTTTAACCCCATTCTTCAAAGATCTCCTGAAGTATTTCAAATGCTCTAGAGTTTTCTGTCATTTCTGCAAGTTCCAATGCTGACAATAGGCAT
>NW_026682267.1:0-8058 GCF_028640845.1 Ahaetulla prasina | reverse complement strand
AATCAGTAGTAAAATCACAATAGCTCTAATAATGCATTCTAGATCAACTGTAAACCTTTAGGATTAGCATAATTCTAATTCTCCAAAATGGCATATTTTTCTTAACAACTCATTATCTTAATAATTGCCTGCAAAGTAAATTATAGCAAGTCTCATATAGACAATATTGTAGTCTGTTAGGTGATTAAAACATTAGTGAAGGGCTCCCATTCTAGGAATAACACATTTTTCTCTATTTTAGACAAAAATCTAAATTGCAGATTGTTTACCCACAGTATATATTTAACCTGTGTACAATCTACATGAGGAACAGGGCTAACCAGTGCTTCTGAGTTTTGTTTTTGTTTTTTTAAATAAAAGATCTTTCCTTGTTGTTTATCCTTCTGTGAGAGCAAATGAGGGGCAATTCAATTAATTGTCTGCCTTAATTTTATTTTGTCTAGATACCAAAGATAATCCCAGAGCATGTAAATTTAATCACATGAACTGTTGTTCTGGTTATTATCACTATAATATGAAGCTGATTTTAATTAGTTATTCATGATGTTTAAAATAGCTATTCCTTAACAAATTGTCGAAATGAGGTGGATGGGAGACAATAAAAATTTAATTCAAAAACAAAAACAACAAACTTGGGAAAACCTTTTCTTCCTAGTCATATATTTTATATTTCTTCCTACAAGGGATAGATGGGGAACTCATCAAATTTGCAGATGACACCAAGCCGGCAGGAATAGCCAACACTCCAGAAGATAGGCTCAAGATACAGAAGAATCTTGACAGACTTTGTTGTGACCCAGGTTCCTGGACCCAGACTCCTGGACTCGGATGATTCAGAAAATGAGGGAGAAGACCTGGCAAGCCCTGTTTCTCTTGAGCCCTCTCCTCCTGGCACCCACTAAAGGGAGGGGCCGCAAGGCCTGATTCTCCCGGCCTTCTTCTGATTTGGCAACGCCCAAGAACAGTTTTGAGGGACGCAAGATTACGAAGGCTTGATCGCGCAGCAGCGGAAGAGTTGGGACAAAGCCAAGTCATAATTGTCATGCAGTGACATCTGCAGAGACTATAAATAGGAGGCGGACTTCCTGGTTTTTGTCTCGGACAAAGCAATGAATTTAAGCTAACTATTTCATGGAGGGAAGAATATATTCGTGAGTAATTCTGGCCTTATCTATAATTTCCTCGTTATCTCCAGAAACTTGGCAGGCCCGTGGGTAGACGTGGCCAGGACATGTATCTATGTAAATAAAAGGGGAAAAAAAGGAAGGCCTCTGACGGACTCTTTGCTGGGAGTATTGGGGGAAGGGAAACAGAACATTTTGTCCGAGACCTGACTAAAACATCTTCCACCAAAGATGGATCAGCAGCAGGTACAGCAGCAGTTAGAGCAGCTACACGCGGCTAATCAACAGCTCCAGCAGCAAGTGGCTCACTTGGCAGGCCAACTTGCTGCCAGGAATGTGCCTGCAGCCCCCCCCCATCCTCCCTCCTCCTCCTCGCCGCAAGTGCCCGATAACCGTGCCGGATAAGTTTTCTGGGCAGCCTGAGATGTTCCCGACCTTCTTGGGACAGTGCCAGCTCTACATGGCTATGAGGCCAGAGGATTTCCCAGACGACCGGGCTAAGGTGGCCTTCGTGATTAACCTTCTTTCCGGCTCGGCTGCTCGATGGGCCACGCCCTCTTGCTCCAGGACAGCCCCTGCTGGCGGACCAACAGCTTTTGGCAGCACCCACGCACCATGTATGAGGACCCTGTCAATGCTGACGGCAACCAGGCGCCTTAAGGAACTCCACAAGGGAAACGCCTGCAGGAGTACATCACGACGCCTTTTGTGCCAGGACTCTGACTGGAATGATGCAGCGCTGGTGGACGTTGCTCCAGGAGGGACTCTCAGAGGAATTGCAAGACGAGCTGGCCCGCGTGGAGGCGCCATGGACCTCGACAACTTGGTGCCCTTTGTCTCCGCCTCGATGCCCGCCTGCAACGGGCGACCGCCCCGCCGCACCCCCGGGACCTCCACGACATCTGCACCCCACTTCCTGCACCACCAGCACCCAGGGTCGCCCCACGCTTTGTAACCGCTGCGGAAGAGCCCATGGAGTTGGGAGCGCCAGACCTCGCCTAACAGCCCAGGAGCGGAACCGAGGCGCCAAGGGGATTGTGCCTGTACTGTGGGGAGCCCGCCACTACCGCTTGCCCCAGAAAGCGGCGGCACGACGCCGTCCCCGAATCACAGCGTGACCAATCGAATGGAGCAGGCCCGACTGGGAAACCCTAGGTCGGGCACGCACTAAGCCCCCACTGGACGCTATGAAGTAGACTCTGGGCCCTCGGCATCTGATTCTGGACACACGGATATGGTTGGGGAACCAGTCGGACGGGCTCCAGGCGCATGCGCTGGTGGACCTAGGGCCACAACAAACTTTATGGACCAGGCCTTTGTGACCCAGTTTGCGGTCCCGTGGTTCCGTGGACCTCCGATGCGGTAGAGACAATTGATGGACGAGAACTGGTGTCCGCCCCATTAAATTCGCCACCCAGCCTTTGCGCCTTGGGGACCATGAGAGGCGATCCAGTTTTATGTCACGGCGGACCTTCATTTTCCCTTGGTCCTTGGTTGGCCTGGCTTCGACCCACGATCCTCAGGTGGCCTGGTCGCGAACGCCATCTCTTTCCCGAGTCTGCAGTGCCGATCACATCCGCCACACCTGTGCCGCCAGAACGCCCCACCGCTGCCATCACCTTGCCTCCTGAGCTGACGGACTTCGCCGACGTGTTCAGCGAGAAGGAGGCGGACCGACCACCCCGCATCGGCCCCACGATTGCCCCTGTGGACCTTCTGCCCAACGCACCACTGCCTGTGGGACGCCTGTATTCCATGTCGGAGCCCGAGTTGGCCGCCTCAGGGACTTCCTGACAAAAACCTGGCCCGAGGGTTCATCCGCCTTCAAAGTCCCTCTCGGCCCCGGTCCTCTTGTGAAGAAGAAGACAGGGACTTGGCGCTTATGCTGTGATTACCGCCGCCAAACGCCATTACGGTGCGGAATCGCTACCCCCGCCGCCATCCCGGAGCTACTGGAAAGGTTGGAGGCCACGATCTTCACCAAGCTCGATCTCCGGGGCCTACAACCTGGTGCGGATACGAGAAGGAGACGAATGGAAGACGGCATTCGCACCGATACGGACACTACGAATACACTGTCATGCCATTTGCTGACCAATGCTCCCCGCTTTTCAGCACTTCATGAACGACGTTCCGAGACATGTTGGATCGGTTCGTGGTTATCTACCTGACGACATCCTGATTTACTCCCGTCCAGGGAAAGCCACCGACACGCCAGTCTGGTTCTGCAACGCTATGGAGCAACAACTCAATGCTAAGCTGGAGAAATGCGCCTTCTTCCGGACTTCCATAGAATTCCTCGGCATATCATCTCGCCCGAGGGCATAGCCATGGACCCATGTAAAGTAGAAGCTTTGTGTAGCTGGGAAGCCCTCCGGGTGAAGGATGTTCAGCGCCTACTGGGCTTCGCCAACTACTACCGGACCTTCATCCCGGCTTCGCCACACTGACAGCTCCACTTACCCAGCTCCTCAGGAAGAAGGTTGCATTCCGTGGGGTCCCCGCAGCAAGAAGCATTCACAGCCCTCAAGAAAGCCTTCGCCACGGAACCCGCCCTGAGGCATCCCGACCCGCCCGCCTTTGTGGTGGAAACGGACGCGCCCAATGTGGCTCTGGGAGCGTGCTGCTACAGGCTCCGACGAATGGTGGCACACTTTTTCCCGCGCTTACTACTCCCGGAAACTCAACCCTTCCGAGCGCAACTACACTATCTGGGAAAAAGAGTTGCTGGCTATCAAGGCTGCATTCGAGGCTTGGCGACACCATCTGAGGGGCCCGACATCAGGTGGAGGTCCGAACGACCATCGGAATCTCGAGCACCTCACCACAGCTCGGAAGTTAAACCAGCGGCAGATCCGTGGTCGTTGTTTTTGCCCGGTTCAACTTCCGCGTGACCTACATTCCCAGCGGTCACAACCGGAGGGCGGATGCCCTGTCCCGAAGCCAGAGTACCTCTGCGCCAAGGACCCCTTCCTCCACGGACAGTGCTGCCGGCAGAAGCCTTGGCCGCAGCACGGGAGCCAGTGGACTTGCGGGCCCAGGTGCGAGAGGCGCAGCGCCAGGACGCCTGGTCGCAGCAAAGGAGAGCGGAGGTGGGCCCCACGCCTCCTTGGACCTTGGAGGAGGACTTACTCAAGTTTCGGGCGATTATATGTGCCCACAGGACCACTCCGAGCCCTCGCCATGACCCAGTGCCACGACAACCCTGCAGCAGGACATTTTGGGTTCTTCAAGACCTCCACCTGGTGACACGGACCTTTGGTGGTTCTCGAGTGCATGATATACATGCCTACGTGACATCCTGCGCATCGTGCCGGCAAGCCAAGACCGCCACGGGGCCCCTCCCGGCTCCTCCAACCCTTGCCGACACCCGACAGACCCTGGGGCGATCTCTATGGATTTCCTGACAGACCTGCCGCCGCCTCTGGGTTCACCACGGTGCTGGTGGTGGTGGACATGCTCACCAAGATGGCACACTTCATCCCATGCCGGACTGCCCACAGCCGCAAAACGCCCGCCTCTTTCTGCAGCACATCTTCCGCCCATGGTCTACCGGACAGGGTGGTTTCGGACCGCTGGAGTTCAGTTCACAGCCCGCTTCTGAAGAGCCTGATGGCGCGTTGAGGTGCAGGTATGTCTGTCGCCATCGCACCATCCGGAGACCGACGGGGTACAGAGAAGGTCATCGGTATACTGGAACAGTATCTCCGCTGCTTCATCAACCAGCAACAGGACAACTGGGCCGACTACCTGTCTCTGGCGGAGTTTGCTTTTAACAACTCTCAGCACACCTCTACTCAGATGACCCCGCTCTTTGCCAATGGGGTACCATCCGCGCTCTTCCTCTGGCACCACCGACTCTCCTGTTCCCGAACGCAGACCTTCCTGACGGAATTGCATGCGGTCCAACAGTTGGTACGCCAGCAGCTGAATCGGGCAAAGGAGGACTACAAACGGTCCGCTGACCGCCTCCCGACGGGCAACGCCCCGCTGGCAGTTGGAGACCGGGTGGCTTCCACCAAACACCTCCCGTCCGACCGCCGGTAAAGAAGTTGGACCACCGATTCATCGGCCCGTTCCTGTCGAGGCAGTCATCAACCCGTAGCTCACCGACTGACCCTGCCACGATCCATGCGGATCCACCCGCTTTTCACCGGTCCCTTCTGGTTCCTGAGGCCACACCGAGTCCCCTTCGGTGCCCAACAGCACCCGGCCACTGTCGCCGAGGACGGGTCGGAGGAATACGAAGTCCACAGCGACGAGACTCTCGCTGGCTAAAGGGTCGCTTCCAATATTTGATCGCGTGGAAGGGATACGGGACTGATTTCTCCTGGGTAGATGCCTCCGACGCTCATGCCCCTGACCTGGTGCAGGCCTTCCATGAGCAGAACCCAGCCCGACCGCATCCCGATCCAGCCCCGGGGAAGGGCCCCATGTGAGGGATAGTGTTGTGACCCAGGTTCCTGGACCCAGACTCCTGGACTCGGATGATTCAGAAAATGAGGGAGAAGACCTGGCAAGCCCTGTTTCTTTGAGCCCTCTCCTCCCTGGCACCCACTCAAAGGGAGGCCGGCAAGGCCTGATTCTCCCGGCCTTCTTCTGATTTGGCAACGCCCAAGAACAGTTTTGAGGG
Source organism: Ahaetulla prasina (assembly GCF_028640845.1). Classification (NCBI taxonomy): domain Eukaryota; kingdom Metazoa; phylum Chordata; class Lepidosauria; order Squamata; family Colubridae; genus Ahaetulla; species Ahaetulla prasina. The sequence goes on along the minus strand of NW_026682267.1, from coordinate 2,301 downwards.
ACGCAAGATTACGAAGGCTTGATCGAGCGCAGCAGCGGAAGAGTTGGGACAAAGCCAAGTCATAATTGTCATGCAGTGACATCTGCAGAGACTATAAATAGGAGGCGGGACTTCCTGGTTTTTTGTCTCGGACAAAGCAATGAATTTGGCGCGAGCTAACTATTTCATGGAGGGAAGAATATATTCGTGAGTAATTCTGGCCTTATCTATAATTTCCTCGTTATCTCCAGAAACTTGGCAGGCCCGTGGGTAGACGTGGCCAGGACATGTATCTATGTAAATAAAAGGAAAAAAAAAGGAAGGCCTCTGACGGACTCTTTGCTGGGAGTATTGGGGGAAGGGAAACAGAACAGACTTGAACATTGGGCACTATCTAACAAAATGAAATTCAACAGTGAAAAAAGTAAGGTTCTACATTTAGGCCAAAAACACAAAATGCACAGGTACCGTATATGTGGTACCTTGCTCAATAGTAGTACCTATGAGAGGGATCTTGGAGTCCTAGTGGACAACTATTTATATATGAGCCAGCAGTGTGCAGCAGCTGCTAAAAAAGCCAACACAGTTCTGGGCTACATAAACAGAGGGATAGAATCAAGATCACACAAAGTGTTAGTGCCACTTTATAATGCCTTCGTAAGGCCACATTTGGAATACTGCATTCAGTTTTGGTCGCCGCGATGTAAAAAAGATGCTGAGACTCTAGAAAGAGTGCAGAGAAGAGCAACAAAGATGATTAGGGGACTGGAGGCTAAAACATATGAAGAACGGTTGCAGGAACTGGGTATATCTAGTTTAATAAAAAGGACTAGGGGAGATATGATAGCAGTGTTCCAATATCTCAGGGGTTGCCACAAAGAAGAGGGAGTCGGGCTGTTCTCCAAAGCACCTGAGGGTAGAACAAGAAGCAATGGGTGGAAACTGATCAAAGAAAGAAGCAACTTAGAACTAAGGAGAAATTTCCTGACAATTAGAACAATTAATCAGTGGAACGACTTGCCTTCAGAAATTGTAAATGCTCCAACACTGGAAATTTTTAAGAAAATGTTGGATAACCATCTGTCTGAGATGATGTAGGGTTTCTTGCCTGGGCAGGGGGTTGGACTAGAAGGCCTCCAAGGTCCATTCCAACTCTGTTGTTGTTGTTGTTATTGTTGTTGTTGTTGTTATTATTATTATTATTAAGAACCTTCCTCCTATTAATCAACAAATCCATAAATAAGAAAACAATGGTTTGTGTGTGTGTGTGTGTGTGTGTGTGTGTGTAAAATGAGGTTTGCAATTAAAATGTGTCAACGGTATAACAAAAACTGATTTGAATCTATAATAAGCATCGTACCAGAGTTGTTATTCTGTGGTAACAATCTATACCTGGGCATCATACCACTCTCCCCCCCGCTTTCAAACTTCTTTGGTTGTGGTCTCACATAGACATGATAAGCAACAATCCCTTTTGGATTAAGGGCATAATAAACAAATCAGAACTACTAACTACTTAATAGTAAAGCATTATGTTTTACTTGCAGAAAAAAATCTGATCTCTACTGCCATCAGACTTTTAAAAACTACAGAAGATGGCAGAGACAATACTCCCCACAAGTACAAAATGGCCTTGAAGCAAATTTTGATTGCTGAAAAAAAAAAAGAAAACCTTATGATTCATCTAGCCATCTTTCTCATTTCAAAAATTTTGTACTAAGTATGTAAGTGAGATGCAAGTTGCATGACTGATTCTCTATGATGTACTCATTTTACACACAAAGAGCTACAAGAACCTTCATTCTTGTGCAGAGTTCCAGCAGGGGGAAGTAGTGTGTTTAACCCATTTTCTAGCAGTTTTTTTTTCCTTTCAAAGGCCCATTCTCTTCCACCTTCTGCTTATAGAAAAATATATTTAGAAAAACTGCTCTTTGATTTGAAAATTCTGATAGAAAAAAATGTTGAATAGAGCAAAATGGCCTTTCCACATGTCACCCTATTTCTTCTGTGGTAGCCTCTGTTTAGAAGGGGGGAAAAAACATACACATATGAGAAGAAGAAACAGTCATATTAACCTCTCAAGTTAGTTTTAACTTCACTGTGATCAAGCATTAGAATGACCGGCTAAAATCATTGGCCGTATCTCCCTGTATGAGTCATCAAACCTCAAAGAATTACAGCTAAGATACCAGTACACATAATCCTAAAATAAGAAACTACTTCCTTTGAACTCCTGAAGGTGTGTCTCTTCCTCCACCCCAATGTATACTCTGGCCTCGGTCATTTACCTCTTCAAGCTACAATGTCTCAGCCCAGCTATGA
>NW_026682266.1:0-8059 GCF_028640845.1 Ahaetulla prasina | reverse complement strand
GCTTTCTAGGTGAAGAAAACGAAGATATTTCCGGTGTTTAACTGACCTTAGCCCAGTATGGATGGAACTGGGAAAAAGGTAGAACATGGAGGTTGAATGAAAATCTGTTTAGATATGAGGATAATGTAACTTATTGTAAGAAACAGTTGAAAGAATTTTTGATTTTAATATGTACAAAGGACACCTAAAGGAACTGTGGGAGAGAGCTTATTAGAGGATATTGATTTTGGACACAGGCAAAGGAATAATAAACAAAGGCAGCTAGGTACTGGAAGAAGAAATGGAAGCAACAGTTATTAATCAAACCCACAAGATTCCAAACTTAAAGAGGCTATAAAATATTACAGAGTCAATTTAATATGTTAATGACCAGGTGAATATACAATATGCAAACATAATACCTTTGTAATGCAATAAACCTGGGAGATGGTTGGCATATAATTTGGAAGAAACAGAAAGCACGTGTCATACTAGAATATGGTAAAGAGATATCCAACAGGATAAAATTAAGGCATTCTCAGAATTTTATTCTTATATGCAAAAGACAAATATTGAATAGGACATTTATGATTATTTGAAAGATTATAAGGTTAATATTCTAACATTAGAAGAGGAGAGAGCTGAATCCCGAAGCTACTGAAAATAGTGGAGGCAATTAAACAATTAAAATGGGGAAAACCCTGGTACAGATGGTCTTCAGCAACTTATTATAAAACACAGGATGAAATATTAGGCCCACTTAAAGAATTATTCATATTTTATTATGTCTAGTTAGCTACTAATTTATAAACTAAATATAGAGTCTTCGGGATTTAATTCAATTAAGTTATTCTTCAGGGTGGTCTTCATATAAGGCAAAAGTGGAAAAATAATGCTATTCTTGATTCCAAGAACACTTAAACTGAATGTAAGTAATTTATTCCAAACTCTCTAACTTTTATTACCATGTATCAATGATATGCTTCAGTTTTTATTAGAAGTTTACATATTTTATGCACAGAATTACCAGTCATCATTGGTAATAGCTGTGAGATTTAAATAAATGTATTTAATTAGTAGTTAAATTAGCAAGACTCCTGTCCTAATTTTGCCCACAATGTAGTCTGCAGAAGCATCTGACGTCAAATGCCATAATAGCAATATTTCCTAGAGAATTATAGCCATTTGTCCAGTACATGAAACTGGGTAATGTTCCAATAAATCAGTTATCTAACTTTCTGTTGCCATATTCATCAATAAGTTTAAATGAAACCAATCATACATTAAATAATTGCTAGTATTATAGACAGTATGATTGAAATAACATTCTTTTCATGCTTATTTTTATAACCATTTCAAAATTTATTCCATATTCTGATCCATTTTAATTTTGAGTTGCCATAGGCTATTGCATGTAGTATTATCAGGGGCAAGATACACAAATACAAAATGTGAAGGACTTGGCTATGACTAAATAATGTATAAGCTATCTTCTATCTAGAGTAATGGTGCTATGACTGAGTTTATCCAATAAAGGTTCAAGGTACAATATAGGGTGTTGTATTTGTTTTCTGCTGATCCCAGGCCCAACCTGAGCTGAAGGACAAGTTAACAGTTCATCCTTCTTACTTCCTCCAAATTACTGAAGCTGGTGGAACTTAAATTTTATTTCAGTTCTAGCATGTTATGGCATCCTTAATCATACCTTAATGCAAGAGTGCCAGCAAGTATTATGAGAGCAGAACAATGCATGTGCTAACCGCCTAATCTAATCTTAGAATAACTTTATTGTCACTTTGAACATTAATTGGCATACATTAAAATGAAATTTTGTTTCATACAGTTCTCAAAGGGTCTCCATATCTAATATACACTACATAAACATGACTAAATAAATAAATATTATGCATATGCTCACATATATTATATGACACGGAGAAACAACACAGTCTTGTTTGGATGTATACATGTACATGGAAAGACGAATCTTGTGAGTTTCTCTCACCAATAGCTCACCTGCTAAAACAGGTGGCTCGAGATGCCTGTTGCATTTGTCTTGATCAGGAGTATTTCACAGCAGTGCTCTATGAAGTATTACAGAAGGTAGCTATGTGTTTAAATGCAGCAGTAAGAAACATTTCTACCACAAGGCATTGCCTCCATATGAATGAACATCTGGGTTCAAGAGAAACGGATATAAATAACAATTAACAAATACCTGAGACAGATGTCTAATTTTAACTACCACAACCTTTCCTAGCCTCGTAATTTATTTATTTATTTATTTATTTATTTATTATTTTATACCACCCTTCTCCTGAAGGACTCAGGGCGGTGTACAGCCAGAGTAAAATACAAAATATATACAATTAAAACGGATTTAAAATATAAAATTACTAAATGGCTCAGAATTAAAATGAATTTAAAATTTAAAATACTTCTAAAACCCAATTTAAAATCAATCCATTTATGCCAGTCCCGCTTGGATGAATAAATATGTTTTTAGCTCACGACGGAAGGTCCGAAGATCAGGCACTTGACGTAGACCAGGGGGGAGTTCATTCCAGAGCGCCGATGCCCCCACAGAGAAGGCCCTACTCCTGGGGGCCGCCAGCCGACATTGTTTGGCGGACGGCACCCTGAGGAGACCCTCTCTATGAGAGCGTACGGGTCGGTGGGAGGCATAGGGTAGCAGCAGGCGGTCTCGTAAGTACCCAGGTCCTAAGCCATGGAGCGCTTTAAAGGTGGTGACCAGAATCTTGAAGCGCACCCGAAAGACCACAGGAAGCCAGTGCAGACTGCGTAGCAATGGTGTTATGTGGAAGCCACGAGCGGCTCCCATTACTACTCGCGCAGCTGCATTCTGGACTAACTGCAGCCTCCGGGTGCACCTCAAGGGCAGCCCCATGTAGAGAGCATTGCAGTAATCCAGCCGAGACGTAACCAGAGCGTGAGTGACTGCATAAGGCATCCCGGTCAAGGAAGGACGCAACTGGCGACCAAGCGGACTGGTAAAGGCCCTCCTGGAGACGGCCGCCAGATGTTCATCAAAGGACAGCCGTCCATCCAGGAGGACGCCCAAGTTGCGAACCACCTCCTTTGGGGCCACTAACTCGCTCCCAACAGTCAGCTGCGTATGCAGCTGCCTGTACCGGGGTGCCGGCATCCACAGCCACTCCGTCTTGGCGGGATTGAGCTTGGGTCTGTTTCTCCCCATCCAGACCCGTACGGCTTCCAGGCTCCGGGACAACACTTCGACCGCTTTGTTGGGGTGGTCCGGGGTGGAAAAGTACAGCTGGGTATCATCAGCGACAGATGATAACTCACCCCAAAACCACTGATGACCTCACCCAGCGGCTTCATATAGATGTTGAACAGGGTAGGCGAGAATCGACCCCTGAGGTACCCCACAATTGAGGCACCTCGAGGGCGACCTCTGCCCCCTGTCAACACGTCTGCGACAGTCGGAGAGATAGGAGGAGAACCACCGATAAACGGTGCCTCCCACTCCCAATCCCTCCAACCGCGCAGCAGGATACCATGGTCGATGGTATCAAAAGCCGCTGAGAGATCTAATAGGACCAAGTCAGAGGAACTACCCCTGTCCCTAGCCCTCCAGAGGTCATCCACCAACGCGACCAAAGCCGTCTCCGTGCTGTAACCGGGTCGGAAGCCGGACTGGAACAGGTCTAGATAGACAGCTTCCTCCAGGTGCCGGGAAGCTGCCATGCAACCACACTCTCTACAACCTCGCTAAAAGCGAAGGTTGAGACTGGACGGTAGTTTCCCAAAATAGCTGGGTCCAGGGAAGGCTTCTTCAGGAGAGGTCACACCACCGCCTCTTTCAAGGCGGCGGGGAAAACCCCTTCAACCAAAGAAGCATTTATAATCCCTGAGCCAGCCTCGTGTCACTTCCTGAGCAGCCAGTACTAACCAGGAAGGACACGGGTCCAGTAAACATGTAGTTGCATGCAACCTCCCAGCAACCTGTCCACCCCTCGAGAGCCACAGAATCAAACTCATCCCAAATAACCTCACAAGATGTGTCTCTGCCATCTCGGCTGAATCATCGCAATCATGGTCCAAGCCATCAAGCTGAACAATTTTATCGTATAGATAACGTTAAACTCCTCAGCTCGTCCCTGTAGGGGGTCATCCGACCTCCTGTTGAAGGAGGAACAGGTCACCAAACAGGGCGGCCGGGCGGTTATCTGCCGATGCAATGAGGGTGGAAACGAGGAACGCCGCCTCCCTCATTGCCACTAGGTAGGTCTTAGTAAAGACCCCACTAGTGTCCGATCAGCCTTGGAAGGGCTGGACCTCCAAATACTCTCTAGGCGTCATCTCTCTCAGCACCTCGGAGAACCAGGGAGCCAATTGATATCTACGCCGGGTCAGAGGCCGCAAAGGCACGACACGGTCCAAAGCCCCAGCGTCCGCCCCAAGCCGCAACCAGTTCTTCAGTCGTGCCGTGGGTAAGATCCTCAGGAAACGGTCCAAGCTCCGTCAGGAACCTCTCCGGGTCCATCAGGCGCCTGGGACGGAACCAACGCATTAATCACCTAATGTGCTAACTTGGGGAATTGTAATCATGTCACATTTGTAAAGCAACAAAATGAGAAAAACTGTTTTAATAATAGTAACAATTCTGAAGTAATAAAATTGAATTAATCAGTTTCATTTAATTAATCTTGATTCATTTTCAGTTTGAATATAGGTCAATGACTAATTTAAATCATATGTTTATATGAGAGCATATGCACCAAGACAAATTCCTTGTGTGTCCAATCACACTTGGCCAATAAAAAATTCTATTCTATTCTATTCTATTCTATTCTATTCTATTCTATTCTATTCTATTCTATTCTATTCTATTCTCTTTATTTATAGCTAGCAATACTTTTTTGATAATTGTGGTGTAATGGTAAGATATTGAACAAGGGCTAAAACTGGGGACTCACCAAGTGATTCTTAGCTGTTGGTATGTCTCAGTTTGCTCTATTGTAAGGATTGTTATTGTAAAGAACAGGTGGGGGATATCTCAACACTCAAACTGAGTTACGTTGCTGTCAGCATGCCTTTTTATCAATATGGATCAAAGAAGTTATTAACTAATTTAATAAAATAAGTGAAATGGAAATTTGGCCAATAAGATACTTAAAGCATAGGTTGGTTTTGATTTTTGTGTGTGTTTGTTTTGCCTTCAAGTCAATTTATGACTTCTTATGATTGTCTGGACAAATCCCTGATGCTTTTTGGCAAGGTTTTTTAGAAATGGTTTCCCATAGCTTTCTTCCTGATAGAGCAAGATTGACTCAAAGTCACCTACCTGATTTCTTGTCTAAGGCAGGAGTAGAACTTCCTGCTTTGTAGCCTGATGCCTTAACCACTACACCAAATTGGCTCTTTATTTATTTTTATTTATTTATTATTCAAATTTTTATAAGACCTATGTACTTACACCATAATATATTTAATTAAAACCCCGTTTCCTGCAATAGATACCCTTTAAATCAGTGGTGGGATTCAAATAATTTAACAACTGGTTCTCTGCCCTGATGATTTCTTCCAACAACCAGTTCACCAAACTGCTCAGAAAGTTAACAACCGGTTCTCCCGAAGTGGTACGAACTGGTTGAATCCTACCACTGCTTTAAATATAACTAGGAACAAATACATTATTCCAAATGGTTTCTCTTTGTGCATATAAACCTCTGATCCTAAAATATTACCTAAACAGAATTTGGACCATAAGCCTGCTGTGGGTGGCTTAGAGAAAGTCTGGTTTTGAAGAATGAGATACAAATGTTAAAAATAAATCATTAAAAAGGTTTAACAAATACTTTCTTCTAAAAAGAGAAAGCAGATACAATGTTTAACAATGACTTTAATACAAAAATATGAATAGTGTATTCAGAAAACATTATAGAGCAAAGATATAGATTAATATTTTTCAGTAATTTTCTTAATGCCCACTCCTTACAGTACTTATAGAAATTATTTTATTGCTTTAAATTCAAAAATACATTTTTAAATCTTCATCTTAGAATAGTAGGAGTATCTTAAAATGGATTGATCTCAAGAAAATACCTCTCCATTTCAATTGTTATTGCAGATCTCTGTAGGAAATTAAAGTTTTTACAATCAAAATTTAAATGCCATTGTGAATTTCTCCATTCTATAGCTTCTATTAGGAAACATATCCACAATATGTTAAATAGTTGAAAAGTCATTTGCTTCAATATTTTTATGAACATTTGTACAATCTATTAGTGTTTGAATCTTATTCTCCAGTTCTGCCCTTATTTTGTTTCAGTCTGAAGAATGGGCAGATAATTATGCTCTAGTCCAGTGGTTCTGCCGTGAGATCTTTTGAGGTGAACTTTTGAGCTACGGAGATTTTAAATATCTATTTCTTATAAGGGTGCCGGGAACTTTGAAAGGCTTTCCAAGGGTGCCTCAAACAAGAAAAGGTTGTGCATCAAACAAGAAAAGGTTAACCACTGCTCTAGTCTATAACATTCCATCTTATCTATTTCATATCCTGTTTTCTCTGTCATTTTCTTAGGGACTATTTGACTGATTTTATAATTGTCAAAGCTGAGATTTACAAGCTCAATATATTCTTGAAAGAATTTTCATTTAAGACTTTGATATCATACAGAAGATAAGTAGTTTGAGGATCACTGCATAGCTATTGTTTGAAATCACAAAGAAATGCTAGTGATATTTATATTTCTTCATGGGCTGCTTATCTGGTGTGTGTGTGTGTGTGTGTGTGTGTATAAATTGTATTCATCCATTTACATTAAATGAAAGAGCTAATTTGAGAGAAGGAGCATGTATAAAACTTAACAAAATCAACTTTGGAGCTGTGGTGGTGAGCTGCAGTATTGCAGGTCAGCTCTGCTCGTACCAGGAGTTCAATTTGACTGGTTCAATTATATATATATATATATATATATATATATATATATATATATATATATATATATATGTATCCGTATATATTAAATGAAAGAGCTAATTTGAGAGAAGGAGCATGTATAAAACTTAACAAAATCAACTTTGGAGCTGTGGTGGTGAGCTGCAGTATTGCAGGTCAACTCTGCTCATTGCCAGGAGTTCGATACTGACTAGTTCAAGGTTGACTCAGCCTTCCATCCTTCTGAGGTTGGTAAAATGAGGACCCAGATTATTGGGGCAATATGCTGACCGTAAATCGCTTAGAAAGTGCTATAAAGCTCTATGAAATGATATATGTCTAAGTGCTATTGCTATTATCTCATTTAATGAAACATTATTGGAACCCCCAAGATTTAAGAAATTACAAACCAGTGTAAGAATTTTTGCTATTGTTACAAATTTAAAATTATTTTGGCTGGTTTTAACATTTACTAATTTTTGCTACTCCTGAGTAAGAAATTAAATATTTAGCAGCAGTAGTTCAAAACCTGAAATTTGTCAATAGAATCTGGCTTTGATTTTATCAAACATGTAACTATGTAAGGCTAAATGCCTTCCTACACTATTGCTCATGATAGGAATTTTCAATTTTTAGTATATGTCTAGCCTTTTTTTTTTTTTGGCAGATTATTGGATGAAGATTGGGCTTTTGCAATTTCTCCTAAAAGACTTTAGTAGTCTAAACACTTTCTATGCTTTAATGTCCCCTATTTTTAAATTCAGGCTACTAAACTATTTATTTTTTGCTTGTACTTAGGTTTTCACTTTTAAATTTTATCTTGGATGGAAACAATCCTTTTTTAGTTATAAAATGTCCCTATAGTTGTCTAATAGACAAAAGTGAAAGTGGACCTTCTTGTCTAGTTCCTCTAAATAAAGGGAAAGTAGCAGAAAACAAACTGTTAATCTTTACTTTAGATGTAGACAACTCATATAATATCTTGATCCATTTTATGAATTTCAAAGGAAATCCAAACCTGGTTAATGCAACAACAAACAATATACTGTTTATATATTTTGTCTATGTATTTTACATCTATATAGGAAAGGGCTGTCTACAATAGCACTATCAGCACCTGGGCCTCCCGCGTGGCAGGCAAGAATTCTACCACTG
>NW_026682265.1:0-8059 GCF_028640845.1 Ahaetulla prasina | reverse complement strand
GGTGGCATTCATATGATGTTTTGTTTAATGACCAATCACTTAGCAACAGATTTGCCAGTCTTAAATTAGAATTGTTGTGGACTTTGTAAACTGATTCAAGTTCATAATGTCGCTGAAGGAGAAAATTGAAAGTTTCCATTTTGTATTTACAATTACAGAAGTAAATTAATGAAATAAAGGAAAGGATGAGAAAATTTAATAAATCACAGTATAATGATGAAATAATGCAAGTGAAGATAATTGCTTCACTTACTATTATAGCCTCTATTAACTTGGCTGGTATATCTTTTCTCAAATAAACCACTATGCCATGTTTTTGTCCAAAGCTGAGGCAACAAAATGTTTACCTAACTTTGAGTTTATTAAGTACTTTTGATCTGATAATTTAATATGTGTTTTGTAAGCAAATCACATCATTTCTAAATTGTTTCAAATAATGAAATATTTTCTTCTTCTGAGCTGAATTGAAACCATTGACATTCCAAGTCTGTCGTGTCCCATCTCTGCTGACGGCCGGGTCAGGAAATAATCAGGCTTGCCTCTGCAGCTCTGCCCAAAGTCTAGCAAAGTCCTCAGAGCAGGAGACCAGTAATGACTTGCAAGATAAGTTCGACTTTGCCTGACTCAGAGACTGCCAGAAAGCAGATCCTTTATATAGGCCATGGGGTGTCTCCATGACTCAGCACTCATTAAGGCCTGCCCTCCTTCTGTTGCATCCAATCTTCTGATGCGAGGTCACCCAATCAGCTGTTGGCAAACCCTCCTCAGACTCACCTGCTGTGGAGGAAGGGAGCTCCCGTTGCCTGGGCATGGAGTCAGGCTACAGGTGCTCCTTCTTCTGCAGTTTGTCTGGGCATGGAGCCAGGACTGGGGCCAGGCATATTCTCCGTGTTCGAGCAGAAAAAGGCCCCGCGCTCTGAGCGGCAAGACACAACATCCTCAGCAGGGCCCTTCGGGCTGACATGGGATGGTCGGGCCGGTTCTGCCTGGAAGGCCCGCACCAGGTCCGGGGCGATGAGGCGTGACCAGGTGAATCGGTCACTTTGCCACGCAACCAGGTATTGGAAGCCTTCAGCCAGCGGAGTCGCTATGCTGTGCACCTCATCTCCAGCCGACAGCGGGACAAAAGGACCCAAGATGGGATGGATCCGCATGGAACGAGCCAGCCCAGGCCACCATTGATGACCGCAAACGGACCCTGAACTGGTCCAGTTTTGCCGCCAGACGGGAGATGCTGTGGAGAGCCACATGCACCACCAGTGTGTTGGGAACCATGGCTGAGTCTTCGCCCGATTCAGCTGCCGGCACCATCTGCTGGACTGTCGTCACCTCCGCTGACGCTGGGTCCGGGAAATCGGTCAGCGGCCTCTGCAGCTCTGCCCAAAGTCCTAGCAAAGTCCTCAGAGCAGGCAGGAGACCAGTAAGTGACTTCAGCAAGATAAGTTTGACTTTTGCCTGACTCAGAGACTGGAAAGTAGATCCTTTATATAGGCCATGTCCCATGACTCAGCACTCATTAAGGCCTCCTCCTTCCTCTGTAGCCTCCGCAATCTTCTGATGCGAGGTCACCCAATCAGCTGTTGTTAGTAAACCTCCTCAGGCTCACCTGCTGTGGAGGAAGGGGTCTAGCTGTCGCTTGCCTGGGCATGGAGTCAGGGCTGGGGCAGGAGATTCTCCTTCTGCAGTTTGTGTGGGCATGGAGCCAGGACTGGGACCGGAGGCATACATTCCTCAGTGTGCGGGAGCAGGTAAGAAGGCCCTGCTGCTCTGAGGGCGGGCAAGACACAACATGGACCGTGTGCAACTCGGAGAGAAAGGACTGTGTCTCGAACCGGAAGTCCGGGGTGCCAGAGGAAGAGCTGGATGGTACCCTAAGTTGGCCTGGAACGGGGTGGTCTGGGTGGAGGTGTGTTGGGAGTTGTTGAATGCAACTCCGCCAGGGACAGGTAATCGCCCAGTTGTCCTGCTGTTGTTCACGGGCACCGGAGGTACTGTTCCAGGACGCCGATGACCTTCTCCGCCTGCCGTCGGTCTCCGGATGGTGCGCCGACGACAGGCACACCTGCACCTCCAATGCGCCATCAGGCTCTTCCAAAAGCGAGTGAAACTGCACCCCACGGTCCGACACCACCATGTCCGCAGACCGTGGAGGCGGAAGACGGTGCTGCAAGAAGAGACGGGCCGTCTTGGTGGCGGTGGGCAGCCCGCTGCACGGGATGAAGTGTGCCATCTTGGTGAGCATGTCCACCACCACCAGCACTGTGGTGAACCCGAGGACGGTGGCAGGTCCCAGGAAGTCCATGGAAATCGCCCCAGGGTCTGTCAGGTCGGCAAGGGCTGGAGGAGACCGGGAGGGGCCCCGTGGCGGCCTTGGCTTGCCGCACGGCACGCAGGACGCCACATAGGCATGGACATCATGCCGCACCCGGGCCACCAGAAGGTCCGTTACCAGGTTGAGAGTCTTGAAAACCCGAAATGGCCCGCTGCAGGGTTGTCGTGGCACTGGGTCAGGACGAGGGACCGAGCGGCCTGTGGGCACATACAACCGCCCGGAACTTGAGTACGTCTTCCAATGTCCACGGAGACGTGGGGCCTGCCTCTGCTCGCCGCTGCTGAGACCAGGCGTCTTGGCGCTGCGCCTCTCGCACCCGGGCCCCTAAGTCCACCGGTTCCCGGGCGGCGGCCAAGGCTTCCGCCCGCAGGACGGGCCGTGGGGGGAGGGGGTCTTGGGGGCTCAGGGACTCCGGCTTATGGGACAGGGCCCGCCCGGTTGTGGCCGCTGGGGATATAGGTGACGCGAAGTTGAACCGGCGAAGAACAGCGCCCCCCGGATCTGCCGCTGGTCCAACTCCCGAGCCGTGGTGAGGTGCTCGAGGTTCCGATGGTCCGTTCGGACCTCCACCTGATGCCGGGCCCCCTCCAGGTGGTGCCGCCATGCCTCGAACCATGATAGCCAGCAACTCCTTTTCCCAGATGGTATAGTTGCACTCGGAAGGGTTGAGCTTCCGCGAGTAGTACGCGCAGGGAAAAAGAGTGCCGCCATCCGCCGGGGCCTGTAGCAGCACCGCTCCGAGGGCGACGTTGGAGGTGTCCGTCTCCACCACGAAAGGCCGGTGTGGGTCGGGATGTCACAGGGTGGGTTCCGTGACGAAAGCCTTCTTGAGAGCCGTGAAGGCCTCCTCCTGCGGGGGACTCCACCGGAACGGGACCTTCTTCTGGAGGAGCTGGGTGAACGGAGCCGTCAGTGTGGCGAAGCCCGGGATGAAGGTCCGATAGTAATTGGCAAAGCCCAGCAGCCGCTGGACATCCTTCACCCGACGCGGGGCTTCCCAGCTGCACAGGGCCTCTACCTTGCGCGGGTCCATGGCGATCCCCTCGGGTGAGATGATCTGCCCAAGGAAAAAGCACTTCTCCAGCTTGGCGTAGAGCTGGTGCTCCCGCAGGCGCTGCAGGACCAGGCAGAGGTGCTGGAGGTGACTTTCCCTGGACCGAGAGTAGACCAGGATGTCGTTCAGGTAGATCACCACGAACCAATCCAACATGTCCCGGAACACATTGTTCATAAAATGTTGGAAGACGGTGGGGGCGTTGGTCAGCCCGAACGGCATGACCGTGTACTCGTAGTGTCCGCAGGTGCCGAACGCCGCCTTCCACTGCCCCTTCACGCATCCGCACCAGGTTGTAGGCCCCGGAGGTCGAGCTTGGTAAAGATGGAGGCCTCCAGCAGGTCCATCATGGATCAGAGGTAGCATTCTGCACCGTGATGGCGTTCAGCCCGGTAATCAACACAGGCGCAATCGCCTTTTTACTAAGAGGACCACAAACCCGGATGAACCTTAAGATTTTTGTCCAGAAATGAGGGTGCCAACTTGGGCTCGGACATGGAATATTGCACCCGCCGGGTTGCAGGTCCATGGGCAGTCGAGGGCCTCTAACTCCCTCCTTTTGCTGAAGACGCAGCGTCCTGCAGCTCAGGGGCACGCGACTTCTGAAGAAGTCCTGGCCCAGGTGTCGGATGTGGTCCACACTGCAGGCTGGGAACGAGATGCCCGCCACCAGGCCACCTGAGGGTCGCGGCGTCCGCAGCCAGGCCAGTTCCAGGATCACTGGGAAGTGGAGGTCTGCCGTCACATAGAAGCGAATCGCCTCCTCGTGGTCCCCGATGGCAAGGCGCAAGGGCTGCGATGGTTAATGGGTCCGCCACCAGCTCCTCCCGCCGATGGTCTCGACGCTCATCGGAGGGTCTACCGGAACCAAGGGACACCAAAATGGTCCACGAAGGCCCGGTCCATAAAGTTCGTGGTGGCCCCGAATCCACCAGCAGGCGCCGATCCTTCCGCCGGTCACCCACCGGGAGGCATACATTCCTCCGTGTTCGGGAGCAGATAAGAAGGCCCCGGCTGCTCTGAGGGCGGGCAAGACACAACAAAGTCAAAATTTTATTTGCCATTACTGGCCTGCTGAAGCTTTTGAGCGATCAGCTGAAGATCGTCCTCCCGTATCTTTGGCCTTGCTCCTCCCACCGCTTCTGTAGCAGAATCCTGAGCTTTACTTTGAATTTGTTGCTCCTTTTCTTTACGCTTGAGGGCTCCCCTTGTCACTCTTTGTTCTTGTGGTTGTTCCTCAGATGGTAAGATCACTGGATCACCTCAGCTTCCACACCCATTTGAGTCTCTTGAATTCTTTTTCTATTATTTCTATTTCAGTTTTAGCACAGAAAGAAAATCTTTGGCCTTAAGCACAGTGTCAATACGATATCTTCTTCCTTGATAATACACTGTCAAACCAACTGGAACCTCCCATCTAAATTGAATCTGGTATTTCTTAAGTTCTTGTGTAAAAAATGTAAAGTCCTTTCTATCCCTTAACATCTTGGGGGGAATCTCTTTCAAAACCTTCAGCTCCTGTTCTCCTATTTTCAAGTTTTTCTGAAATGCAACTTGCAAAATCTGGTTTCTCACTGTCTTTTCAAAAAATAAACCACAATGTCTCTAGGAAGTTTCTTCTGCCTAGCAATCCAGGAATTAACTCTATAAATTTTGTCAATTTGATAAGCAACCTCTTGTGGATCAAGTTCAATAAGTTCAGCCAGAGCTTCTGATAAATTTTTTTTAGATCTTCCCCTTTCTCTTCCTGCAGGCCCTAATTCTCAGAGCTCCTTCCATCATTCTATACTGCATCACCACCACTTGATCTTCATTTTGTCCAATTGATTTGCATTCCCCCATTCTATTTTCTAATTGCTGATTTGACTGAACAATTTCTTGCACCTCCTCCTCCACCACCTCCAGTCTTTTTGCCAAACCTTGAAAAGCCATCAAAATATCTTCTCTTATTTTTTATTATTCTCTTTTATTTCTTCTCTTATTTTCTCATTATTGTCCATCATCTATTTAAACCTCTCTTCAAACACTTTCCTTGCTCTTTAATCAAATCTTCCAAAGCTTCAGATCCCTTCCACCAGTCTTAGGTGGTTTAGTAGCCAATTCAATTTTTAAAAGTCACAAAATTTAGGTCTAGAAACTTCTCTTTCCCTTTAAGTATAGGAGAGCTCATTTGTTACAATCCACAAGTAACGTTCTTAGCTTCTTAATTACACAGCCTGTTTACAGTTCCATTTCTTCACTTTCACTTCCTTTCAGGCGCCATCTTAAATAGTCAGTTAAAACAAAGAAAAAAGTTTCTCTTTAAAAGGTAGAAGTCAGGAAATCAAAATACTTGCAATCCAGTAGTTGTTCACTTGTGCTCATTCCGTCTGCTTATAGAAATCCACAAGGAAGAAACAATTAAGCAGAGATGGACACTTTCTTCTTTTCCTGCTTTTGCAGAAGCGCTCTGAAGATCAGAGCTTGGCAGGGTTATTTATGGGACTCAACCCTCCAGGGCTCTGCTTAAAAAAACAAAGCCCCTGGGGAGATCTACCACTCCCCGCTGCTCTATTCCCTCTCTTACTCCCAGGGAGGAAAACTGAAGCCTGCGAACAGTTGCTTTTCACTGTTTTGCTGGCTTTTATGATGTTCAGTGCGGAGCGCCTTAATTAGGCACTCAGCGAAGAAGGTGGCACCACCGGAAGTCCTCGTTTTTTGCTTTTTTAATGTATGGCACGTACTAGCCAGGGATCAACAAAATGGCTGGCTGACTCTGTGAAAGGGATTTTTTCACATGGTATTATCTTACCTGTGGGATGCCTGAATGACAGTAGGCAATCAGGGGGCCTTTTCCTATCCCTACACGGTTTATTCACTCAAGGGAATCGAGTCACTGAACTGCTGTCCTTACTTTAGGCCCTCCTAAAATTTAGATTTTGGAATCCATTACTTCAATACAAGAATCTGTCCCTCCTTTACTTTGGGAATTACAAATGAAAAGCATAATGGTTCCAAGTCTATATGAAATTAAACAAAAAAGGAAAACACAGATATACAGTATGTTTATGTTTCACTGACCTGTCGGCCCCACAGGAGGGCCTCCTTGGGTGTGCCAGAAACAATGTCGACTGGCCCCCAGGGTAGGGCCTTCTGTGGGCTCCTGCCTCTGGAACGAAAGGCTGCCGGGGCTTCGCCAACTCCCCGACCTTCAGACTTTCCACTGTGAGTTGAAGACACTTTTATTCCATCGAGCTGGGCTAGCCTGATTAAGTAATTTTAAATGGGGTTTTAGTTTTTTGTATTAGTTAGTTTTTTAATATTTTGGCCATTATTTATATAAATTTTAGTCTGTTTTTAATGTGTATTTATTGTATCTTTTAAATTGGCTGTTAACATTTGAGTCCTTGGGAGAAATGCAAATGCAATTAGTAAATGTAAGCATGCTGTATTATTATTAGAGATCTAATAATGTATCATAATTATTTAATTTTAAACTTGTTTTCAAACATTTCTTTTAGTACTGAAGTTCCATGGCATGTCACATGTATTTTTTAAAAGGTTGTGGGGAAATAATGTGCAATTCAAATCAAGCATTACCTACTTTGCTCTTGTATTCTAACACTAAATTGCAGGTCCTTCGATTTTTAAGAAATCGGAACTCTAAAAGCTGTCAATGAAAATTACCAGATGTTTCCCATGGGAAATAGCATTATGCCAAGTGCAGCAAATAAATGATTCTCAAATAGCTACATTTGGGGACAAAGCAATAATTTAGCGGTTAGCAATATTCATTTGGCAGAAGTCGTCTAAATTTACTCTTAGGTAAAATCCATTAATAGCAACAAGAGTATGTTTTGGGGGGAAGGAGGGAAGTTGATTGTTTAATAATAAATTCTTTTAATGACCTATAAGTGGTTTAATCAAAGCATAGATCTATAGATAGATAATTAAATCACCAACCTCAGTGAAAGGACAGCTAATTAAAATAAAATGTTCATATTTTCTGGACACATTGAGTGGCATCATGAATAATAGATGCATTTATTTTATTAAAAAAATACCATAATTATCAGATGCATTGATTGGCTATATATTTCATCTGCACTGTTTTTAATTTTTGATGAATTTATTCAGCAATGATGCACTGGTAACTTACTTATCATTAACTGCATTTGTACAGAGAAGTAAATAAATAAATAATGTTCCCAGAACATTCATCCACCATATATTTTGCTTTTAAAGGCTTCATACTTAACAAACTGCTTGTGATATGCATAGCTATCATATAGAATTGAATGTGTGAAATTTACAGAGAAGAATGATAGACTGAAGAAAGGTCTGTGAAAAGAGAAGTTTTGGGACAGAAAGAACAGGACAATGATGAGTCAATTGGCTCCTTCAACCTCTCTGGACAAAGAGAACATGAGATTACACAATGTGTAATTTCATAGAATAGAATAGAATAGAATAGAGGAATAGAATAGAATAGAATTTTATTGGCCAAGTGTGATTGTATGTGCTTCATATGGTTGTTTCTCATGATGAATGTCAGCCTCGCTTTAATTAAGTGCATTTCTCCTACTAGATTGTTTTACTGTTTATTACTTTGTTAAAAAGTTTGCTCTACTGAGTGTCTTACATGATTAATACAGGAGGAGGTTTTACTGTTCCCAGCGTTCGGCTGACATTGC
>NW_026682264.1:10000-12500 GCF_028640845.1 Ahaetulla prasina | reverse complement strand
CGCGCACCTGGCGAACCCGGCTTTGGGATCCTCGACGCCGTGGGAGTTTCCGGCGTCCGCGGCCGGGCGACGCCGGGACTCCCGGATGCCGAGGTCGGCCGCAGCCGCCGAGTCCGCCCCCTGTCCGCCTTCCGAGTGGACCGGGACGGGGCGGCTCCACTCCCAGAGAAACACCACCGGTCTACCGGGCCTGGGTGCGGCGACCGGCGGAGAGGGAGGGACCACATCCCGGCGCCGTGCCGGCGGGCCTCGGTCGCCCACCTCGGCCGAGGCCTCGGTCCCGTCGCCCGGCTCCGGAGCCGTCCGCGGCGGGCAGAGGGACCGGTCTCCCGGACCCGGCGCGGCGGCAGCCGCTTGGCGCGCGGGACGGGATCCCGGCGCGGGGGCCCCGGGCCCCGGCCCGCCCCCTCGGACGAGGCCCCGGCCCCGCCGCCGGGCCCCGGAGCCGCCCGCGGCGGGCAGAGGGACCGGTCTCCCGGACCTGTCGCGGCGGCCTCGGCGGGGAGGGATCCCGGCTCCGGCTCCTCGGCCCTCGGTCGGGCACCTCCGGCGAGGCCGCGGTGCCGTCGCCGGGCCCCGGAGCCGTCCGCGTCGGGCAGAGAGACCGGTCTACCGGGCCTGGGCGCGGGACGAGACCCCGGCGCCGGAGCCTCGGCCCTCGGTCCGGCACCTCCGCCGAGGCCGCGGTGCCGTCGCCCGGCCCCGGGGCCGTCCGCGTCGGGCAGTGGGACCGGTCTCCCGGCCCCGGAACGGCGGCAGGCGCTTGGAGCGCGGGACGGGATCCCGGCGCCGGAGCCTCGGGCCTCGGTCGGGCACCTCCGCCGAGGCCGCGGTCCCGTCGCCGGGCCCCGGAGCCGTCCGCGGCGGGCAGAGGGACCGGTCTCCCGGACCTGTCGCGGCGGCCTCGGCGGGGAGGGATCCCGGCTCCGGCTCCTCGGCCCTCGGTCGGGCACCTCCGGCGAGGCCGCGGTGCCGTCGCCGGGCCCCGGAGCCGTCCGCGGCGGGCAGGAAGACCGGTCTACCGGGCCTGGGCGCGGGACGGGATCCCGGCGCCGGAGCCTCGGGCCTCGGTCCGGCACCTCCGCCGAGGCCGCGGTGCCGTCGCCCGGCCCCGGCCCCGTCCGCGTCGGGCAGGGAGACCGGTCTACCGGGCCTGGGCGCGGGACGGGATCCCGGCGCCGGGGCCTCGGCCCTCGGTCCGGCACCTCCGCCGAGGCCGCGCTGCCGCCGCCCGGCCCGGGAGCCGCCCGCGGGGGGCGGGGAGCCCGGCCTACCGGGCGCGGGCGCGGGACGGGATCCCGGCGCCGGAGCCTCGGGCCTCGGGACCGGTCTGCCGGACCCGGCGCGGCGGCATCGGCGGGGACGGATCCCGACCCTCGGTCGGGCAGCTCCGCCGAAGCCTCGGTCCCGTCGCCCGGCCTCGGGGCCATCCGCGGGATGCGGCGGGACCGGTCTACCGTGAGGCGGGCGGGACCGGTCTACCTTCTGGGAAAACGTCTGCAGTTTCAAGAGTCCTGCTTTCTTGGGAAGATTGGAGAGGTGAGACCTCACACTCACTCCCCTGACCCTGGCCCTGGCCCCGGCCCCGGCCCCGTCCCCGGCCCCAGCCCCGGCCCCGGCCCCGGCCCCGGCCCCGGCCCCGGCCTAACCTAACCTTAAACCTAAGCCTAAGCCTAAGCATACGCATAAGCCTAACCCTAACCCTAACCCTAGCCCCAGCCCCAGCCCCAACCCCAACCCCAACCCCAACCCTTAGGGGTTTACCTCCAATGGGATTTTCCCATATCTTTTACCTGGAAAGGAAGAAAAGCCTGACTTACAAAGCCAGCACCCTTCTCGGCATACTGATGCGCTGCGAATTCATTGGCGACCTCCATTTTGCTCTAGGAATTCAAGGCGATCAAACCCTAACCCTAACCCTTACCCTAACGCTAACCCCAGCCCCGGCCCCGGCCCCGGCCCCAGCCCCAGCCCTAACCCTAACCCTAAGGGGGTTTACCCTCCAATGGGATGTTTCCGTATCTTTTACCTGGAAAGGAAGAAAAGCCCGATCCGCAGCCTGATGTGGTGCGAATTCATTGGCGACCTTCATTTTGCTTTAGGAATTCATGGTGATCTAACCCTAACCCTAACCCTAAAGCTAACCCCAGCCCCAGCCCCAACCCTCCTTCTAACTGTCTTCTGATACCAGCAGCGCTCAGTCCGTAGGGAGAAATGTCACCCCAGAAGACGAAAGCACAGCTTGTCCGATTCCGTTCCCCACCCCTCCCTAACCTATAAGGGAATTTCGGTACCGGTTCCCCCGTCCCAGTTGGTAGGAAGCCGATTGGATTCCCTAAAGAGGAATCTAAAGATCTGAGCAAGGTTTTGTAGTGAACGGGAGCGTGATGGCTTACCTCCACACCGCCGCTATTAGATTTCTGCCGGGCAGGGTCGACCCTACCGAAGCCTAGGACGACTAACAGAATTGAGGGCTTATATAGAAAAGGTCTCTCTCTCT
>NW_026682262.1:0-8065 GCF_028640845.1 Ahaetulla prasina | reverse complement strand
GTTTAGTTCAAGTGTCAGTTGTGAGAGAGACAGTGCTAGAATACAGGGTACCAGTTGATTATCTTGTATGCATTACTCTAAAATTAAATCCAGGGATTTTAAAATCTAAAATGTTTCATCTAAAGAGGAGATATCTCATAAACAGATATTAATCTCTTAGCGTCAGGCCTTTGTTGGAAGGATGACTTAGACCTGGACTTCTTTTCTGTGTCGCCAGTACTTTTACGGGAGAAAACCGAATAACAAAGACCTACATACAAACACCCGAAAACCTCAGAAAACAAATATGTGTGTGTGTGTGTGTGTGTGTGTGTGTGTGTGTGTGTGTGTGTATATGTTTTCTGAGGTTTTCGCGGGTGTTTGTATGTAGGTCTTTGGTTATTCGGGTTTTCTCCCGCGTAAAATTGGAAGTGTCTTGGCGACGTTTCGACGAAGTCTCATTCGTCATCTTCAGGCTTCAGCTGCTTGTTGCTGGGAGCAATGTGTGATTGCAGCTGTTTCTTCCTTTTTAACTGCTAGTGGGGGTTTGAACTGATTGGGTGGGAGCTTGGCTGTGCTCTGATTGGATGGGGGTTTTTTTGTGCTCTGATTGGCTGGGGGTGTGTCCTGTTTGGGTGGGGGCTTGGTTGTGCTCAGATTAGTCTGAGTTGCAGGGGGATTTGAGCTGGTGAGCTGCACTGCTACTGTTTGGCTTCGTGGTCGTGTTACATCTTCGTAGTGGGTGTCAGTCTGCTGCATGTATGGATTGGAGGGGTTTGAAATGACTAATGTTGCAGCTGCGGTCTGGCTTCTGGTCCTTGGTCGTGCTTCCTGATCAGTGTGGGTTTGGGTCTGCTTTCTGGGTGGATGTGTGGTGGTGACATCCTGTGTGGACCTCGTGAGTGTGGGTCTGGTGTCATTCCTCGTGTTAAGGACTCGTTTGTCAATAAGGGCGGGTTTCCAAATGGCTGGTAGGCGGGAGGTATCATCTCGTTTGTTCATGCTGTGTGGGCGTTTTTCTATTTCGATGGCTTCTCTGATTATTCTGTTGTTAAAGTGTTCAGTTTTGGCGATAGTTCTGGACTTTTTAAAGTCAATATCGTGTCCTGTGGCTTTAAGGTGTTGGACCAGGGAAGAAGTTGGTTCCTCTTTTTTGACTGAGTTCTTGTGTTCTTCAATGCGTGCACTTATTCTTCTGTTGGTTTGTCCGATGTATGTGGTGGGGCAGGCGGTGCATGGGATTTCATATACTCCTTGATTTTCTAACTCAATTTTGTCTTTGGGGTTTCTTAGGATGGTGGATATTTTTTGGTTTGTGCAGAATGCTGTCTTGATGTTATGTTTGTGGAGGATCTTGCTGATTCTGTCTGTGGTGCCTTTTATATATGGGAGGAGGGCTGTGCCATTTTCTTGTTCTCTGTCTTGGGTTTTAGTGGGGGGTTCTTTTTGGATTAGTTTGGTAATCTTATTTCTCTGGAATCCAAGCCCCCACCAACACAGGACACACCCCCAGCCAATCAGAGCACAAAAAAACCCCCATCCAATCAGAGCACAGGCAAGCTCCCACCCAATCAGTTCAAACCCCCACTAGCAGTTAAAAAGGAAGAAACAGCTGCAATCACACATTGCTCCCAGAAGCACGAAGCTGAAGCCTGAAGATGACGAATGAGACTTCGTCGAAACGTCGCCAAGACACTTCCAATTTTATTTTATTTATTTTATTTATTTTATTTTATTAAATTTTTATACCGCCCTTCTCCCGAAGGACTCAGGGCGGTGAACAGCCGGAATAAAATACAGAATATATACAATTAAAAGAAATTAAAATAAACTATTACTAAACGGCCGGTAATTTAAAAGATTTAAAAATTTAAAATATTACTAAAACCCCAATTTAAAATCAACTATTTATGCCAGTCCTGCTTGAATGAATAAATATGTTTTTAGCTCACGACAAAAGGTCCGAAGATCAGGCACTTGACGTAAGCCAGGGGGGAGTTCGTTCCAGAGCGTCGGTGCTCCCACAGAGAAGGCCCTGCCCCTGGGGGCCACCAGCCGACATTGTTTGGCGGACGGCACCCTGAGAAGGCCCTCTCTGTGAGAGCGTACGGGTCGATGGGAGGCATAAGGTAATAGCAGGCGGTCTTGTAAGTACCCGGGTCCTAAGCCATGGAGCGCTTTAAAGGTGGTAACCAGGATCTTGAAGCGCACCCGAAAGACTACAGGAAGCCAGTGCAGACTACGGAGCAGTGGTGTTACGTGGGAGCCACGAGCGGCTCCCATTACCACTCGGCAGCTGCATTCTGGACTAACTGCAGCCTCGGGCGCACCTCAAGGGCAGCCCCATGTAGAGACATTGCAATAATCCAGCCAAGACGTAACCAGAGCGTGGTGACTGTGCATAAGGCCTCCCGGTCAAGGAAGGACGAACTGGCGAACCAAGCGAACTTGGTAAAAGGCCTCCTGGTGAGGGCCGCCAGATGTTCATCAAAGGACAGCCGACCATCCAGGAGGGCGCCCAAGTTGCGAACCACCTCCTTTGGGGCCACTAACTCGCCCCAACAGTCAGCTGCGGGGCAGCTGACTATACCTGCCGGCATCCACAGCCGCTCCGTCTTGCAGGGATTGAGCTTGAGTCCGTTTCTCCCATCCAGACCCGTCGGCTTCCAGGCACGGGACAGCACTTGACCGTTGGGGTGGTCCGGGGTGGAAAAGTACAGCTGAGTATCATCAGCGTACAGATGATAACTCACCGAAACCACTGATGACCTCACCCAGCGGCTTCATGTAGATGTTGAACAGGGTAGGCGAGAGAATCAACCCTGAGGTACCCCACAAGTGAGGCCCTCGAGGGCGACCTCTGCCCTCCTGTCAACACCGTCTGCGACCGGTCGGAGATAGGAGGAGAACCACCGATAAACGGTGCCTCCCACTCCCAATCCTCCAACGCAGCAGGATACCATGGTCGATGGTATCAAAAGCCGCTGAGAGATCTAATAGGACCAAGGCAGAGGAACAACCCTGTCCCTGGCCCTCCAGAGGTCATCGATAATTTCCCAAAATAGCTGGGCCAGGAGGCTTCTTCAGGAGAGGTCTCACCGCCTCAGCAGGCTGAAGGAAAATTCAACAAGAGGAGCATTTATAATCCCCTGCCAGCTGCCTCTGAGCATTTTCAGTACCTTGAGTTTTTTTTTTTTTTTTTATTGAAAGAGTTTTAAAAAAAAAACATTTTCCCCTTTTTCCCCTCCTCCCAAAAAAAAAAAAACAAAACATCCCTCCCTCCCCACCCCGGCTTCCGGGTCAATCCTGGTAAAGTCCAATCCAAATAACCACATCCAAAGCTTTCGCCTCCCAACCCCTCCCATTACATAAAATAACTTTCTAATTATTCAAAGGCAATCTGATATTTCTTAATCTGATATCTGTTTTGTAGATAATCAATCCATTTTTTCCATTCAATTAAATATCTTTCCTGCGTATTGTCTTTTAAAAACGCTGAGATTTTAGCCATCTCAGCCAAATTAATAACTTTCAATATCCATTCTTCTATTGTAGGTATCTCTTCTTTCTTCCAGTATTGTCCAATCAACAGTCTTGCTGCTGTTATTAAGTTCAAAATCAATTTAGTCTCAATCCCTGTACAATCCATTATAATTCCCAAAAGGAAAAATTGTGGCAGGAACTTTATCTTCTTCTTCAGTACATTTTGAATAATCCACCAAATTCTTAATTTTCTTGCAAGTCCACCAAATATGAAAATATGTAGCATCATCACAATCACACCTCCAACATTTCGCTTGGATATTAGGATACATACATGATAATTTTTTGGGATCTAAATGCCATCTATAAAACATCTTATAAAAATTTTCCCTTAAATTCTGTGCTTGTGTAAACTTAACATTTCTAACCCAAATTTTCTCCCATGTTTCCAACATTATTGGTTCCTGAATATTCTGTGCCCATTTTATCATACAATCCTTTACCAAATCCTTTTCCGAATCTATTTCAAGCAACACATTATACAATCTCTTTATATGCTCCTGGGTCTGATTTCTAATTTGCTTTATTAAATTTTCCTCCCTTTGCATTATACCAATTTTTTGATCTTCTTTCCATCTAGCACTTATTTGCCCATATTGAAACCAAGTATAATTCCTCCCTTCTTCATTTAATACCTGTAATGATTTTAATTGCAATCTACCTCCTTCAGCATACAAAAGTTCTTTATATGTAATCATTTCCTGTTTCTGTTCTATATTTATATTCTCTATTGCATGTCTAGGGCTCGCCCATATAGGAATCTTGTAATCTAATTTATAGGAATATTTATTCCAGACCCGCAAAAGAGCACTTCTCAACACATGATTCTTAAAAGCCCTATCCACTTTTTTCCCATAAAATAAGTACGCATGCCATCCATATAACAAGTCATAACCTTCTATATTCAAAATTCTTTCCTCTGTTAAGTTAAACCAGTCACTTATTACTGAAAGGGTTACTGCTTCATAATATAGTTTAAAATTAGGCATTCTTAAACCACCTCTTTCCCGTGAGTCCTGTATTATTTTCATTTTAACCCTCGCCTTTTTACCCTGCCATATAAATTTATTAATCCCTCTGCCAATCTTCCAAATTTTTATCCTTTTTAATTATAGGTATCATCTGGAACAGAAACAAAAATCTAGGTAACACATTCATTTTAATAGCATAATCCTTCCCAATAGGGATAACTGCAATTTCTTCCAGCCACTCATATCATTCTGAACTTTTGCCATAGCAAGTCATAATTATTCTTATAAAGTTTCTTGTTCGATGAGCTAATATAGACCCTAAATATTTAACCTTTTTTACTACCTCAAATCCTGTCATTTCCTCTAGTTTTTGTTTCTGTTGTATAGACATATTTTTAATTATCACTTTTATTTAATTCTGATTTATTTTAAATCCTGATACCTTTCCATATTTATCAATTACTTCCAACAAAAATCTACTTGAATTTATAGGATTCGTTAACGTAACCACTACATCATCTGCAAAAGCTCTAACTTTGTACTCATATTGTCTAATCTTAATTCCCTCTATTTTCATTAATTCTCGTATTTTATCTAATAATGGTTCCAGAGTCAAAACAAACAATAATGGTGATAAGGGACATCCCTGTCTTGTTCCTTTCGCAATCTTAATAACTTCTGTCAAACTACCATTTACTATAATCTGTGCTGTTTGCTCTCCATAAATCGCTTTAATTATTCTAATAAAACAGTCTCCAAATTGCATTTCTCTATTAATTTAAATAAAAAATCCCAATGCAATCGATCAAAGGCTTTCTCTGCATCCAAAAAAATAAGTGCCGCTGAAGTATTCTTCTTTTCCAAATATTCCAATATATTAATAATCTGTCTAACATTATTCCTCATCTGCCTCCCTTTTATAAAACCAGATTGATCAGTATGAATTCTTTGTTGTAAAACTAACATTAATCTATTTGCTATTATTTTTACAAAAATCTTATAATCATTATTTAAAAGTGAAATCGGCCTATAGTTACCAGGTTTAGAGCAGTCTTGCTCCTCTTTTAGTATCAGTGAAATAAAAGATGTTTTCCATGACGGGGTATTCCCACTCTAATTGTATCTGATTAAATAATTCTTTAAGTGGGCCTAATATTTCATCCTGTGTTTTTTATAATAAGTTGCTGTAAGACCATCTGTACCAGGGTTTTCCCATTTTAATTGTTTAATTGCCTCCACTATTTCTCCAGTAGCTATCGGCGGTTCAGCTCCTCCTCTGTTCTAATGTTAGAATATTCACCTTATAATCTTTCAAATAATCATAAATGTCCCTATCAATATTTTGTCTTTTGCATATAGTGCAGTATAAAATTCTGAGAATGCCTTTTAATTTTATCCTGTTGATATCTCTTTACCTTTATATTCTATTTTTTGTATGACACGTGCTTTCTGTTTCTTCCTTAAATTATATGCCAACCATCTCCCAGGTTTATTTGCATTACAAAAAGTATTATGTTTAGCATATTGTATATTCGTTGCCACCTGGTCTGCCATTAACATATTAAATTGACTCTGTAATATTTTTATAGCCTCTTTAAGTTTATGATCTTGTGGGTTTTGAATTAATAACTGTTGCTTCCTTTGAATTTCTTCTTCCAAATATCTGCTGCTTTGTTTATTATTCCTTTGCCTGTTGTCCAAATAAATCAATATCCCTCTAATAAACGCTTTGCTCGCTTCCCACACAGTTCCTATAGGTGTCCCTTTGTACATATTAAAATCAAAAAATTCTTTTAACTGTTTCTTACAATAAGTTACATTATCCTCATATCTAAACAGATTTTCATTCAACCTCCATGTTCTACCACCTTTTTTCCCTTGTAATAATTCCATCCATACTGGGCTATGGTCAGTTAAACACCTCGAAATATCTTCGTTTTCTTCACCCTAGAAAGCAAGTCATTAGAAATTAAAATAAAATCAATGCGTGAAAAAGATTGATGCCTATCAGAAAAAAAAGGAAAATCTCTCTCATCTGGATTCCGTAACCTCCATATATCTCTAAACTCAAAGTCTTCCATCATTTCAAAAAAGGATTTTGGTAATTTTGCATGTATAGGTATCTTCTTGGAGGAGGTTCTCTTATCCTTCTTGTATCAATTACTCCATTCCAGTCTCCTAATAAAATAAACGAACTATAATCCCAGAGGGTCAACCTCTCATGTAACATTTTGTAAAACTTTTCTTGTTGCTGATTAGGTAAATACCTATCAACAAAGTCTTTTTTGCATCTATCACCAGTTCAATAGCAATAAATCTTCCTTGAATATCTGCCTCAATTAGCTTAGCTGGTATATCCTTCCTGATATATACAACAATTCCATGCTTCTTTTCCAAAGCTGATGCAACAAAATGGTTACCCAATTTTGAATTAATTAAATATTTTTGGTCTGATAATGTTATATGTGTCTCTTGCAAACAAATCACATCATTTTAAATTGTTTCAAGTAGTGAGATATTTTCCTTCTTTTCTGAGCTGAATTCAAGCCATTAACATTCCATGACAAGATTCTATTTGCCATTACTGGCCTCCTGAAGCTTTGAAGCAGACAACGGAAGCTCCTCCTCCGGTATCTTCCGTCTAGCTCCTCCCACAGCTTCCATAATGGGATCCTGACTTTTACTTTGAGACTGTTGCTCTTCTTTAGCTTAAGGGCTCCTCTTGTCACCCTTTGCTCTTGTGGTTCCTCTAATACTGGCAGCAATAAAGGCTCTTGGGTCACCACGCCTTCTTGAGTCTCTTGAAGTTTTCTATCACTTCTATTTCGACTTTCAAAACTGTAGAAAGAAAATCCTTTGCCTTTAAAACCGTGTCAATTCTATATCTCCTTCCTTGATAGAATAGTGTCAGTCCAACTGGCACCTCCATCTGAATTGAATCTGATGTTTTTAAGTTCTTGTGTAAAAAGCAAATTCCTGTCTCTTAACATCTTTGAAGGAATCTCTTTCAACACCTTCAACTCCTGTTCTCCAATTTTTAAAGTTGTCTGATATGAAACTTGCAGAATTTGATTTCTCATAGTCCTTTTCACAAAATAAACCACAATGTCCCGAGGAAGCTTTCTCTGTCTTGCAATCCAAGAATTAACTCTATATATTTTATCAATTTGGTAAGCTACCTCTTGGGGTCCGCTTCAATAAATTCAGCCAATGCTTCTGATATAATTTTTCTTAAGTCTTCTCCACGCTCTTCTCGCATACCACGAATTCTAAGAGCTCCTTCCATAAGTTTATATTGTAATATCACAACCTGATCTTCATTTTGATCCACTTTTTTTTTCTGAACACCTTTCATTTCGTCTTCTAAATGCTTATTTGACTGAGAGATCTGTTGCATTTCCACTTCCAATCCTTCAATTTTTACTCAGTCCTTGAACTGCCATAAGAATATCTTCTCTTATTTTGCATTAAAATTCTCCATCATCTCTTTTGCCTATCTTCAGAAAGTTTTAATTGTTCTTTCAATATTTCCTCAAGACTTGGTTCAGATCCCTTCTTCCAGAAGGCTTTAA
>NW_026682261.1:0-8068 GCF_028640845.1 Ahaetulla prasina | reverse complement strand
CGCTGCACCCACGTAGTGACTTGACAGGCTACATTTGCCCAGAAAGGTAGGCGGCAGATGACTTTTGCAAGTGAAGCAGACAGTTGAAGAAGAAAAACATGCTCTGGCAGATTATGTAAAAGACAGTGTTGAACCAGCTTTGATGGAGGTCAACAAGAGGAAGCTGCTAAAAGTACGGCAAACCAAGTATCAATATAGGAAAACAGTGATGCAAGCTCGAGCTGACAGCTGGTATAACAAAGCACTGTGTGGACAGTTCCTTGAAAAGATCAAGGAAAAGTAGATAAGAAAAAGACCTGGTTATGGCTCAACGGAACATTGAAGAAAGAAACAGAAGGCCTAATTCTTGCGGCCCAAGAACAAGCCATTAGAACAACAGGAAAATCCCTGTCAGTACTGAAATTCAGGCAGGAAAGGTGTTAAATAATGTACATTGGCTTCTCTAATATTGCCTTTTTTTAAAATTAATTTTAGATTAAGATTAAGAATCATAAAATAACAGCAACAGAGTTGGAAGGGACCTTGGAAGTCTTCTAGTCCAATTCCTGCTATGGCAGGAAACCCTATACCATTTCAGACAAATGGTTGTCCAATCTCTTCTTAAAAACTTTTACTGTTGGAGCACCCATAACCTCTGGAGGCAAGTTATTACATTTATAAATTGTTCTAACTATCAGGAAATTTCTCCTTAGTTCTAGGTTGATTCTCTCCTTGATTAGTTTCCATCCATTGCTTCTTGTCCTGCCTTCAGGTGCTTTGGAGAATAGGTTGACCTCCCCTTCTTTGTGGCAGCCTCTTACCATATTGGAAGACTGCTATCATGACACACCTAGTCCTTCTTTTCATTAAACTAGACATATCCAATTCCTGCAAGCGTTCTTCATATGTTTCAGCCTCGGGTCCCCTGATCATCTTTGTTGCTCTTCTCTTAAATGAAAAATTGTACTTGAGGCGATTGGATTTGTAAATGAGCAGCAGAATATGATAAACGCGAATAGTAAATTATGGATTGTTCCAATATCTCATCCTTCTAATAGATGTAGTTTACTTTTTTCAAATTATATCAGAAAAATAAATATTGAAAGATGCATAGACACGCACACACACACACACACACATCAGGGATCCTGTCACTTGCGGTTTACTGAAGTTGAGGGAGATGAAATGAGGGAAGAGATGCCTAGAGCAGAGGTTCCCAATCTCAGAAACTTTAAGACATCTCAACTTGAATTCCCAAGCCAGCAATTCTGTAATTGAAGTCCACATGTCTTAACATTGCCAAGATTGGAAACTTCTGCTCTAGAGACTTCCTGTGCTCAATCAAGGATAAACTTGACTGAACAGGGGTTAGTCGCTATTAAGGCCTACCTTGTGGTGGTAAATGTGAAGAAATGGCAGTACTTCTTTACCCATCTTATGTCTACAGATTGCTGTCCCAAGACTCTATTTTGGTTGAAACAAAGGTAAAGGGGCCCAGGGAACTTTTGGAAGCTGGGTGGAATATCTCAGAGTCACTTATACTCTAATCACCTCTAGTTTGGACTAGTGCTATGATAGCGAGCCTATGGCATGCATGCCAGAGGTTACACAGCGCCTCTGTGGGCACACAAGCTGTTGCCCCAGTTTAGCCCCACCACTCATGTGCACACGCCTCCCACTGGCCAGTTGGTCATCGGGTCTCTGTTGCGCATGCTTGGGGGGGCAGGGTGTGTGCCCATGTCCTTCATGACATAGGACTAGCATACCTAAGGAATGACCCTTCCCTAATTACATTAACCTGCCCCATTAGATCTGGCAGAGAAGGCATACTGAGGTACCATCTGTCAGCAACTTAATTTAGTGGGTCCCAGGAGGTGGGCCTTCTCTGCTGTGGCACCTGATGTATGGATCTTTTCTCTTTCTTTCTTTCTTTCTTTCTTTCTTTCTTTCTTTCTTTCTTTCTTTCTTTCTTTCTTTCTTTCTTTCTTTCTTTCTTTCTTTCTTTCTTTCTTTCTTTCTTCCTTCCTTCCTTCCTTCCTTCCTTCCTTCCTTCCTTCCTTTTTTTTCTTCTCTCTCTCTCTCTCTCACACACACACACGTTAGGTTGGCTATTTTTCTGGAAGTCCTTCAACATTGGGTTGTATCAACGGGCCTCGAAACTAAAGACAGCACATTTTGGACAATATTTTCATTTTTAATGACTTTTTATAATGATCATTTTAGGTATCTGTTGTATTGTGCAACTGTTGTATGCTGCCCAGAGATGGGCAATAAGAGATGCAATAAGTAAATAAATAAGTCTGATAAGCAAGAATACAAACACAAATACAGCAAAATATTGCTTTTCATTTCAACAAGGAAGTTCAGGTGCGTTATAGAATTCATTGGCTAATTATATACTCTTAGGCAACATCTGAATTCTGAAGTATTTTGAAGTTTTATGACTGATTTTGACAATTAGCAAAAGAATGCTTTTGGCAAATATGAAAGACACATTGTTGGAAGAGGCTACTATAGCAGGGTTTCCAAACCCTGGGCCGTGCAAATGATGGGCAAGTGTGTGCAAGTGTGTACAAGAGGCAGGTACACTCACTCACCTGTGAAGCTCCATTTGTGCGAGCAGAACCATCCCCTCTTCCCCCACCCTGCCACCAGTCTGCAAAGCTGGAAAGTTTGGGGACTGCTGTACTATAGTATCTCCATCTAAGGAACTGATGGAGAACAAGGAGTTACCCACAGATGTGAAATGATAGCCTATTGTTATATGGGAGGAATAAAAATAAAATGAGATAGTGAAGTATAATGTACCCCTTTCACCAATTTTAACAAGTAGCAAAATTCTTGCCAGCTGCTGCTAAGTGTCCTAACAATTAAGCCTGGAACATAATTGATGTCTTAAATTAGGCTGACTAGTTTCAATAATTTTTGCAGCCTTAACCCCCGATTTGTATTGCATCTGATTAATAGCATGTTCTCCTCAGAAATAGAATAAAATTCTTTATTGACCAAGTGTGAAGGAATTTGTCTCCAGTGCATAAGCTCTCAATGTACATACAAATAACGAAGTAATAATAAGATGTCACTGGAAGGTAGTAGGAAAGATGAGAAGGATAATAATAATCATAATAATATAGCCCTATTACATGGGTAAATATCCTTAGAGATGAGACAATGATGTGGGAATTAGGTGTTTGGCAGAATGATGGCATGGGGGGAAAACTATCTCTGTATCTAGTTGTTTTGGCATGCAATGCCTTGCAGCAATGTCCTGCGGAGGCAGTTTATATCCAGAACGTGAAGGGGCTGTAGATATTTTCTCAGCCCTCTTTCTGACTTGTGCAGTATACAGGTCCTCAATGCAAGACAGGCTGTTTGCAATTGTTTTCTGCAGCCCTAACTATCTGTTGAAGCCTGTCCTGTTTGATTGTTGTACCAAACCAGACAGTTATAGAGATAAAAATGACAGGCTCCAGAATTCCTCTGTAAAACTGTATCAGCAGCTCCTTGCGCAGCCTGAACTTTCTGAGTTGATTGCAGGAAGAACATTCTTTGTTGTGCCTTTTTAATGATGATTTTAATGTTAGGTGTCCATTTCAAGTCCTGGAAGAAGGCAGAACCCAGAAACTTGAAAGTCTCTGCTGATACTGTTGTCTAACATTATAGGAGGCGGTAGAATAGGCGGGTTTACCATGTGCAGTAGAACAGCTTTCCCTCTTACTCAGAATACAAACATCTGTGCTTCCAATCTGACTCAAAATCCAGTACTCCCTTCATACCCTGCCATTCTCCCTCTCTGTAACTTATCTGCTCTCTGCTGCCAAGCTGATTATGTTTAAAAGCTCATTTGGACAACGGTGCTACATTTCAGCCTTCTACTTAAAACAATCTGACAAACTGTGCTAAATTACAAACTCTGGGATAGCTCTGAAGTAGCCTAGCCAACTAATGGCACATTTCCAAGAGAGATGTACAAGAGGACTTCCCATCTCAAAATGTTCCAGCAATTGGATCCAGCCCCATAAACATTGGTTAAATTAACTTTATTCAATGATTCACAGAATTCCCAGGCACCCAGATAGAACTGCACCTGGAAGTTGTAGTCTGTGACATCCTAGTGGGGATCCAAGTTGTTTGAAATTGTTTCTACCCTAGGACAATGTTTTGAGAACTCCAGCAATGATATGCTGTATAAGATAGACCAGACTGTCTATAAGTTGTCAGCAACCAGTTCCATTGCAAAAAGCAGATAATGAATAGAAAAGCCTATGAATTCCTCAGCCAATTATATAGTTGCTTTTAATTGACTTCAATATATAAGCCAATCTTTTCCAATCTACAAACTTTTAGCACTCTATCCATTTATTGCACTTGAACCTTTAAACTTAATGTCATATTAATATGAGGCATCTGCTAGTTTTCTTTGCTCATTCATTTCTAGATAAAATAATTGATCTGGTTTTGCTTTGCCAAACACAGCAAAAGCACTGCAGGTAATATGGTAAATATCAAGAACAAGCAGATAGTCTGTTTCCTGCCATCACGTCAGAGGCATGTGATGTCAGCACATGACATGAAAGGCCACTCTGAAGTAATTATCTGCTCTGGGTGCAAGCCTGCAAACTGCATTTTTAAGCCTAACGAAATGATAGAGCATACTTTTGTATTTGACTTAACCCTTGTTCATGGTAAAGGTATCGCATATAATTATATTGCCTGCGTATATGATATAAATCTCAGGGAACAATTTGTAAGGCATTGAAACGCTAAAATAAAATTTGCTGGCATGTTCAATATAGAACTTTAGTATTGTAGTATTTTATTACCCTGTGAATAGGTTTGAACCTGTAAAAGCACCCTTATTTTGTAGCCTGAAAGTAACACAGAGTCCCTACAGATGGTAGTGTCCATGTTCTGCATACAGAAAATTCTAGATCCAGTTTTTGGCATCTTTAAAAAGAGCCATTAAACACCACAAGAGACCATTGGTAAAGGTCCCTTCAGCTGCTCTTGTCAGAAGAGATTCCATATTGTTAATTAATCCTAATTCAATCCTCCAATCCTAGAATAATTGAAGAGAAAAGCAGGGCTGAATGTTGCGATAAATAAAAATGTGGAATTACTATTTCCATCAAGGCATTACAGAAAACAACGCCAGGCATGACTAATCAGTGGAAATACTGCATAGATCAATTTCATCATTACCTTCCTGTTTCCTCATGGATAAACTTAGCCTGGTAGCCATAGGCAACGTGAAACTCCATGCAGGTGAATGCACCAAAGCATTCACCTGCATGTCAAGTGAATGGGCTTGCAAGGGTAGCATGTTCTGGGCATCTATTGCAAGAACTACAATGACTACTCCCTCCTCCATATCAGTCCCAAGCAAAGTATTCTCTCTGCACTTTTAACCAACTACTATATTCCTCCCCCCCCCAAAAAAAAAAGTTATTAACTGGGGTGGGTTGCATTGTATGATTTACCAGGCTGACCAGTGTTACGAAGAAAATAGATTTGGCTTAGGTAACGTAGTACAAAACAAGCAACTACACCAACTGGCACAGGCTTCAAACATCTTTCCCTGTTCTTCCAACTCAGGCACCGCATTGTTAAAACTGCTGGGAGGGGGGGGAGAGCACGGTATAGAAAATAAAAGTCAAACGCATCTTAATGATTTCCTTCCTTATCGACAAGTTTTTCCCCCCTTCCCCAATGTTGATCAGTTAAAATCAAAGAAAGGAAAACCGTAAAGAAGAGAATTCTCGTCAGTCAGATTCGTTTTGGCCGAATAGTTCAAGCGAAGCCAGACAATGCAATTCGGAACTGTGCGAGGAACTCTTGTGAAGTTACGCTTGCAGCCTTTTCCTTCTCTTAATCGGAAAGCCATACAGAAGCACCCTCAAGCTCATTCAGGTCACTGAACAAATGAGACCCCCTTTAGCATTTTGGATTTGGGGGAACCCACAAAACTTTTGCTCCCCCCATCCCCCAACCCAAGTCGTTCCTCTGGTCCTTACCTGTTTCTGGATGTTCCGAACGCGCAAGTCATGCTGCCGAGGAGCACAGTGCAGCTTCTGCACAACCCAAGCCCGGAGCTGGTAGTAAATGTCGAAAAGGACGGAAAGGGGCAACAGGAAGAGGCACACGAAAATCCAGCGGTGGTGGACTAGCACGTATTCGATGCCCCTGTAGCGAGCCCAGAGCAAGAACAGCAGGAGCCCAATCCCTAGAGACAGCAGAGGCCCCATCTTCACTCAGCCTCTCCCTCCGGGAGGTTCGCCAATTCCGCTTCTCTCTTTAACCCGGGCTGCAAGATCGCGCCAGGCTATGCACACTCTCCCGTTGCCCTTTTTCCGCGCAACAGTCACCACTTTCGACAACCTGCGCCCTCCTCTCGGCCCCACCTTTCTCCAGCCGCTTCCTATGTTTTGCAATCCAAAACTGCGCCTTTTTAAAAGGAGACCTCCAGATTGTTCTACTATGCTTCTCCTTCTCTCTCTCTTTCTGGCTGGCTACTAATGCCTAGCCCGTGGTCCCTCTTTCTATGCGGCGCTCAAGGACCCCCAAAAGTGCATTCATAAGATCAGAATAAGACGCTTCCCACTTCCAATCTTCACCTGGCGTTCCACTCAGGAACCCCTAAAAGTCTATTCCTAGCGGTCTTTGACCCTCCGCTTCCCTCTCGGTCTGCTGCACCCCCGATGCGAGAGGTCCCCTTAGTCAACCGGATCACTGAAACCCACGGATCGCGCCCACCGGTACTAATCTTTTAGAACGCGGGCAAGCCACCTCCCCGTCACCCTCCACCCCACTCCGCTCTCCCGAACATTTCTCTTCGGGTTGGCTGAGCGGTGAGGAGAGGGATACCGTTCAGCCAATGGGAAAGCGCCGTTTGGATCGGATCAGGCGCCGAGCGGTGGGATTGGCTGATGGAAGCCGGGGTCGGTAGAAGGGACGAGGGAGGAATCAAAACTGGAGATCTGGCTTGCGGAACGGCACGAGCGTGAGTTAGCGCCAAGAATGGGCTCTTTGTCGTCCGCGCCCTCGGAACGGGTTTGCAAAACGTGTTTTGGACGAAAGGACGGCTCAAGTCTTGCAAGAGACCCAAATGGAACGTAGCCTCTGAGCATGGGGAGATTTCCCCAGGTGTGTCTTCAGGATCTGATCCAGCGGAACGGCACGAGCAGGTGTTCGTTGAGAAAAACCGGGCAAAAGGATTTATTGGCAGGATCGAATCTGATTTTGTCCCAAGCTAAGAAGAGAAACTTGCATTGTCCGGCTGGAAGCGCGGATTCAAACCTTCGCTCCAGGGAAGGGAACGGAAATGAAGTGACCTTTACCATAAGTAGTTTGGCTGCCTCTGAGTAGCCATAACTGCTGATGGTATGGTTTTTTGGGGGGGGGGAAATAAAACGCAGGCTTCATTACATTCTTCACGGACAGTTTCCTCCCTGCAAATACAGGGCAGGTGAAGACAGTTGAAGGACAGTTTCCTCCCTGCAAAAGATGTCTTAATCCTTCAACAGCTTGTACGACTGAATATAGCTCTTCACCTGCCCTGTCTTTTCCCCATGAAATGAGTTTAGAAAATAACACTAGGCAATCAACCATTTCTATAAGCTTGAAAATGCAACTGGCATGCTTGCATGGAAGAGTAGCCAGGCATTGGCACAAGCACCGTGGGGGTCCATTTCAAGCCACGCGTTGATTGGTGGCACGTTGCCTGGAATGCTCTCCGGGTCTCTTCTGTCCCCTGGCATGATGTCATGGCACGAGGCAAACCATCTGCAGGATCTGGGTATTTGCCATATTACATGCAGGGCTGAACAACCCAGGAGTTTGCAGTGTGTGGACATAGCAAATTCATTAGTAGGCAAAATAAAACCAAATGGATCAGCATGTTACCTAGAATGAATGGGCAGAGACAGTTGGCAGAGCTCTTTGACTGCACCACACCATATTTAAAAGGATTTGAGCAGGATACAATAGTATGGCAGGAATACCTTTCAAGGCACGTGGTGACTTTTGGCATGTTGCCTGGAATTCTAAAGGTTTAAAGTGTGGCCCAAGGAGTTCCCAAGACCCTCTCAGT
>NW_026682260.1:0-8070 GCF_028640845.1 Ahaetulla prasina | reverse complement strand
TCTCTTCTTAAAAAGTTACATTGGACTTACGAAGGCAACTTCTGTTACTGGTTAATTGTTCTACTGTCAGGAAAATATATTAGAAGAGTTACTTCTCTCGCTGTCTTTGTCCGATCAGCAGAAAGAGACAAGCAAATGGTTGTCAACAGTTTCATCTTGCAACAAGTGTAATGTTCCTTTAATGCCACCTGAAAAAATATGCACGTTTGTTCTTTTTAAACATGCTCATCAAACTGTCATTGAGT
This sequence comes from Ahaetulla prasina, assembly GCF_028640845.1. Taxonomy (NCBI): domain Eukaryota; kingdom Metazoa; phylum Chordata; class Lepidosauria; order Squamata; family Colubridae; genus Ahaetulla; species Ahaetulla prasina. The sequence continues at coordinate 7,825 of NW_026682260.1, read as the reverse complement.
GGTTTCTTCGTGTGTTATACAAGAAAGCAGGGTGTTTCAACTTTGGGGTATACTACAAGAGACAAATTGATCTCAGATGAAAACTGGAACAAAGTAATGATTGCACATGGGCATCTCAGCCTGTCCATAAGATCAGAAAGAAAGGGAAGGAACAAAAGACCAGCTATGACACGCTGATGGATTGAAATGCCTTCAAATGAATGCTTTGATTTTGCACAGACATCAACTCTACAAAGAGAAATTGAGCAGGTGGTGTCGAGACCTTATTTCATGGCAACCTTAATTTTGATATCAGTTATTCTTTATTTATTTATTTATTTGTTAGATTTAGATACACTCTCCCGGATTCAGGGTTCACAGCAATAAAAATACAAAAATACATATGACGCAAAAAAGTAAAACAATATAAAAACTAATTCAATATACGGCCTAAAATTGAAATAAGTTAAAAGCCCGCTTAAAACCCCATTTAAAACTACTTTTAAGCTAACTAGATGAACTTTTTGCTAGTCAGCTAACTAAGGTATGTAGGAAGCACATCACAGTAGTAATGGAGGATTTTAACTACCCTGACATCAACTGGGAAACAAACTCTGCACCAAGTGGAAGATCCAACAGGTTCCTAACAAACCTAGCAGACAACTTTGTTTCCCAAAAAATAGAGAAGGCGACAAGGGGATCAGCCATATTGGACTTAATTCTCACTAACAGAGATGAAATGATAGAAGGCGTTGAAGCTACAGGAACCTTGGGGGCAAGTGACCACGCAATATTGGAATTCGACATTAAGCAATACAAGTAGTAGAAAAAAGTCAAACTAGAGTCTTGGACTTTAAGAGAGCTAATTTCAATAAACTTAGAGAGAGCTTGAGAAGGATTCAATGGATGAGAATCCTCAGGGGGAAAACAACTCAAGAAGCTTGGGAAATTTTGAAAAGTGAGATTATAAAAGCACAGTCTACAACACCAATGAAGAAGAAAATAGTAGATCTCAAAAGAAACCAGCATGGATGCATAAAGAACTATCTGACAAATTGAAAGACAAAAGGACAAATATAAAAAGTGGAAAGAGGGCAAATAACTAAGGCAGAATATCAGCAACAGCTGAGCCTGTAAAGATGAAGTGAGGAAAGCTAAGGCTCACAATGAACAAAGGCTAGCGATAAAAAGTAAAAATAACAAAACAATCATCTTCCAACATGTTAAAAACAAGAAAAAAGTCAAGGAAACAATTGGCCCATTGCTGGGAGAAAGTGGCAAGAAGATGACAAGCAACAGGGAGAAAGCAGATCTACTTAACTCATATTTTGCATCTGTCTTTACACAAAAGGAAAAAACAATCCAACCTATCAAAAACAGCACTACAAAAAACAGATTAGAAACACAAGTTAAAATAGGAAGAAAATGGTAAGTGAACACCTGTCTACCTAGATGAGTTCAAATCACCAGGACCAGATGGATTACACCCCAAGGTTCTGAAGGAACTGGCAGACGGATCTCAGAACCACTGAACTATATCTTTCAAAGATCCTGGAGCACAGGGAGCCAGAGGACTGGAAAAGACCTGATGTAGTTCCCATCTTCAAAAAAGGAAAAAAAAACAGATCCAGGAAACTACAGACCTATCATTCTGACCTCAATACCGGGGAAGATTCTGGAAAAGATAATCAAGCAACGAATCACCGAACACCTAGAAGCAAACAAAGTAATAACCAAAAGCCAACATGGGTTTGTCAAAAACAGATCATGCCAGACTAATCTTATCGCATTCTTTGACAAAATGACAAAATTAGTAGACCAGAGGAATGCTGTTGATATAATTTACTTGGACTTCAGTAAAGCATTTGATAAAGTAGACCATAACCTACTACTAGATAAAGTAGAAAAATGTGGGTTAGACAGCACCACCACCAGATGGATTCGTAACTGGCTGACCAACTGCACTCAACGTGTAGTCTTCAACGGAACTACATCCACATGGAGGGAAGTATGCGGTAGGCTCTGTTTTAGGCCCAGTACTCTTCAACATCTTCATCAATGACTTGGACGAGGGGATAGATGGGGAACTCATCAAATTTGCAGATGACACCAAGCTGGCAGGAATAGCCAACACTCCAGAAGATAGGCTCAAGTTACAGAAAGATCTTGACAGACTTGAACATTGGGTGCTATCTAACAAAATGAAATTCAACAGTGAAAAAAGTAAGGTTCTACATTTAGGCCAAAAAAACAAAATGCACCAGTACCGTATATGTGGTACCTTGCTCAATAGTAGTACCTGTGAGAGGGATCTTGGAGTCCTAGTGGATAACCATTTAGATATGAGCCAGCAGTGTGCAGCAGCTGTTAAAAAAGCCAACACAGTTCTGGGCTGCATAAACAGAGGGATAGAATCAAGATCACGTGAAGTGTTAATACCACTTTATAATGCCTTGGTAAGGCCACACTTGGAATATTGCATCCAATATTGAACTGAACTCTTGCACCTGCGAGGTGCCCCCGCCTCGCGGGAACGGCCTGTTACATTACCGAAGGCCGGCCTCTATGACGGGTCTTGGGACCCACAGAGGTGGCACGCGAAGAGGAGGAGCCTTTGGGGGTTTTTAGACAGGGCATTTTTAAGGGGTGGGAGGGTAAGGACGGGTGTTGGGGGAAACCCGTTGGGGGGGGTCCAGTTCCTGCGAGTGCTCGCAGCGGTAAGTTAATAGGTTCGGAGGTCACGGGGGATTGTGTTCCGTTGGTTGAGGTGGTCCTATTTGCACGGTAAGTGGGAGGGGCAGATATGGCGGAAGGGGGCTCATATCGTTCTGGGGCGCTCGATGTTTGAAGGCGATCGCGCGATCAGACTTCTCCCGTTCCCGGATGGTCAAGACTCCTCAGAGCCTGGGCCTTGGCTGATGCTGTCTGCCACGGTCCGTGGTCAATAAGGCCCCTAATTCATGATCTTATTCAGGGGCGCCGGACCTTATGGCGCGCATGGAGACCTGGTTGGGTGCAGAAGGCGTGCCCTGTTGAGATGTGCCCACCGGGTTCCGTGCATTCCATCAGCCGAGGGCCCAGGGTAGGGGTGGGGGGTATGTGATTAGAGAGAGTCTGGAGCCGAGGGAGACCACTGTACCTCAGATTGCGGGTCGAATCCCTCTTGTGAGATGGGGTCATAGGTGTCAGATGGGCTTGCTGGTGGCGTACCTGGCTCCTTGCTGCGTGACAGCTGCCCCCGAGCTCCTGGAGGTGCTGGCGGGGTGGCAGTTGAGACCCCAGACTTTTAGTCATGGGGACTTTAACTGCCATCTTCCGGCTCGTCATCAACAGCAGCTCGGGAGTTCATGGCTTCCATGACGGCCTTGGACCTGACCCAAGTAGTTGATGGCCCTACTCACATTGGGGTGGCACTCTGGACCTGATTTTTGTCTCTGGTCAGTGGTTGAGAGATCTGGACTTAAAGGAAATAGTCACTGAACCTTTGTCATGGTCAGATCACTCTCTTCTTCGCCTGGACTTTCTGACCGCCATTCACCACCGCGGGGAGAGCCGATCGTTGGTTCCGTCCCAGGCGCCTGATGGACCCGGATGGGTTCGGACGGAGCTTGGGCCATTTCCTGAGGTCTGGCTCACGGCTCGGCTGAGGAACTTGTTGCGGCCTGGGAGCGGGCGCGGCGGGGGCCTTAGACCGTGTCGTGCCTGCGGCCTCTGACCCGGCGCGGGTCCCAACCGGCTCCTTGGTTCTCCGAGGCTGAGAGGATGAGCGCGGAGAAGGCGCCTAGAGAGTTCCTGGAGGTCCAGCCGTTCAGAAGCTGATCGGACACTAGTGAAGTCCTATACTAGGACTTACCTGGTGGCATTGAGGAAGCGGCTCGCCTCCTCCTCATTGCGTCGGCAGATAACCGCCCAGCCGCCCTGTTGGGTGACCGCTCCCTCCTTCACCAGGGGCGGGATGACCCGATGCAGGGGCGTGCTGAGGAGTTTAACGGTTATCTATACGATAAAATCGTTCAGCCGAGGATGGTCTGGACCAAAATTGCGATTCAGGCGAGATGCTGAGGGTGGTCTTGGTGACATTTGTTGGGATGAGTTTGACCCTGTCGCTCCGAGGACATGGACAGGTTGTTGGGTAGGCTGAATGCCACCACGTGTTTACTGGACCCGTGCCCTCCTGGTTGGTGCTGGCCACTCAGGAGGTGACACGAGGCTGGCTCCAGGCGATTCGGCGCTTCTTTGGTGGAGGTGTCTTTCCGGCCGCCTTGAAAGAGGCGGTGGTGAGGCCCCTCCTCAAAGCCTTCCCTGGACCCGGCTGTTTTAGGTAACTATCGTCGGTCTCCAACCTTGCGGCGAAGGTTGTAGAAATATGGTGGCATATCAGTTTCCCTTGCACCTGGATGAAACTGTCTATCTAGACCCGTTCCAGTCCGGTTTCGGCCGGTTACAGCACGGAGACGGCTTTGGTCGCGTTGGTGGATGATCTCTGGAGGGCCAGGGATAGGGTTGTTCCTCTGCCCTGGTCCTATTAGACCTCCCAGCGGCTTTTGATACCATCGACCATGGTATCCTGCTGCGCCGGTTGGGGGGATTGGGAGTGGGAGGCACCGTTTATCGGTGGTTCTCCTCCTATCTCTCCGACCGATCGCAGTCGGTGTTGACAGGGGGGCAGAGGTCGTCCCCGAGGCACCTCACTTGTGGGGTGCCGCGGGTCGATCTCTCGCCTTCTGTTCAACATCTACATGAAGCCGCTGGGTGAGATCATCAGTGGGTTCGGTGTGAGGTACCAGCTGTATGCGGATGACACCCAGCTGTACTTTTCACACGGACCACCCCAACAGCTATCAGTGCTGTCCCGGTGTCTGGAGGCCGATGGTCTGGATGGGGAGAAACAGGCTCAAGCTCAATCCCTCCAAGACAGAGTGGCTGTGGATGCGGCATCCCGGTACAGTCAGCTAAATCATGCGGCTGACCATCGGTGGCGAGTCATTGGCCCCGATGGAAGGTCGCAACAAGCGTCCTCCTGGATGAGCGGCTGTCTCTAGAAGATCATTGACGGCCGTCTCCAGGAAGCGTTCTACCAGGTTCGCCTGGTGCGCCAGTTCGCCTTTCTGGACGGGAGGCCCTATGCACGGTCACTCACGCTCTCGTGACGTCTCGCCTGGATTACTGCAACGCTCTCTACATGGGGCTTCCCTTGAAGGGCATCCGGGGGGTACAGTTAGTCAGAATGCGGCTGCGGGTGATAGATGGAGCCCTCGTGGCTCCCTAACACCCATCCTGCGCAGGCTGCACTGGCTACCTGTGGCCTTCGGGTGCGCTTCAAGGTTTTGGTGACCACCTTTAAAGCGCTCCATGGCATAGGGCGGGTTATCACGGGACCGCCTACTGCGACCAGATACCTCTCACCGACCCGTGCGCTCTCACAGAGGGACTCCTCAGGGTGCCGTCAGCTAGGCAGTGTCGTCTGGCGGCGCCCAGGAAGGGCCTTCTCTGTGGGGCTCCCACCCTCTGGAGCGAACTCCCCAGGACTCCGTCAACTTCCAGATCTTCGAACCTTCCGTCGCGAGCTCAAGACTCATTTATTCATCTGTGCAGGACTGGCTTAGATTTTTAAATTTAGAGGGGTTTTAAATTGATTTTAATATTTATATTTCTTTTTTTAATAATTGGTATTATTAATTATTGGCATTAGAATAAGTCTTTTAATGATTATTTTAATTTGTATATTGATGTTTTTATATGCCTGTAAACCGCCCTGAGTCCTTTGGGAGATAGGGCGGTATATAAGTTTAAATAATAAATAAATAAATAAATAAAGTTTTGGTCGCCACGATGTAAAAAAGATGTTGAGACTCTAGAAAGAGTGCAGAGAAGAGCAACAAAGATGATTAGGAGACTGGAGGCTAAAACATATGAAGAATGGTTGCAGGAACTGGGTATGTCTAGTTTAACAAAAAGAAGGACATGGGGAGACATGATAGCTGTGTTCCAATATCTCAGGGGCTGCCACAAAAAAGAGGGAGTCGGGCTGTTCTCCAAAGCACCTGAGGGTAGAACAAGAAGCAATGGGTGGAAACTGATCAAAGAAAGAAGCAACTTAGAACTAAGGAGAAATTTCCTGACAGTTAGAACAATTAATAAGTGGAACGACTTGCCTTCAGAAGTTGTGAATGCTCCAACACTGGAAATTTTTAAGAAAATGTTGGATAACCATCTGACTGAGATGATGTAGGGTTTCCTGCCTGGGCAGGGGGTTGGACTAGAAGGCCTCCAAGGTCCCTTCCAACTCTGTTGTTATGTTATGTTATGTTATGTTAAAATTACCATCAGTCAATTGCAAAAGGCAATTGTACAGTTTACATCTGTAATAATGAGATCCTAGGCTAATGAACAGTCTGTAGACTAATAAAGGAGAATATTTGTAGCTCAGGGTTGACCTGAGGGATAACATCATCAATGCTAGCTGACCTAGTTTGGGTAATGAAACATCTGCAAAAAAAACAACCAAGCTCAGAGAGCACCAAGGACCCCTCAGGTCTGTAGACTCTTAAGTAAACAGTGTATTGCAATCATTTCTGCTGCTAGTGAGTAGACTTGCTCTTCATCAGATCATAGAAAGGCTGTTAGAAACCAAAAATCCTCTGCCTGTTAGGTTCTAAATGGGAAATAATTCAGTGCTATAATCCTATCCCTCTCATCTCAATAAACTTAGTAAAAATTCAGCAAGAATCTTGGAAATAATTAGTTTTAGTTTCCGGCTGCTTCCAAAGAGCTGGTCAGGGCAACCACATGTGTTGGGTAGGACCTCCCACCCAGTCAATTCTACACCTCTCTCTGAGGTGTTCTTCAGATTAAAGAGATGGCAGCAGTGTGCTGGTTTCAGTCTTTATGACCTTGATGCTTCCATTTGGAGGCTTCTCAAAGCAAGGCATCAAAATCTATGTGCTTTCTTGAAGTGGGTGGACGTATGGAAATCCCATTCAGTGAATGACATTAGAGGCAGATCAAGTTATTAACAATCAAAGTAACAGTAGCTGTGGTCTAGGCCCTATTTTACTCGGCCTGTGTTTGCAACCCAAAGACTCTATTTCATTGCACCTAATGCTTGAGCTCGTTCTGGTAGAAAAAAAATCTTCCCGTAGCTGTAGATACCATAGGCAGATATATTCCCCAAGGCTGTAGGAATTCAATAAAATAAAGCACCTCAGGTGTTGATTGGGTGCAATTTTTACTTGGACCTATCATTTTACATGAATGTTTTCTCTCATTCTCATTCAAGGATTCCTGTTCTGTCCCCCTTGCCTCAGTCCAAGCGATGACTTAATTAGCCGGCACTATCAGCTCTGGCAGCAAACTAGCGAGCGTCTGCCAAGTGTCTCTGTTATCTCTCTTGATGAGTCAACCAGGAACAAACAGTACTTCAGCTCTAATTAAGCAGTTGATTTGCTTGCTACGAAGAGGTATAGCAGCCCTTGCTGCTTTTATATCCTGTGGGGTGTGGCTCCATGACTCAGCACTTCCTAGGCCTGCCCCACCCCTGCTTCTTTTGTTCCCGCCTCTCCTGCCTACGAAACCTAGGGTCCAGCCAGACCTGATTGCCATCAGCCGGGTCTGGAGGCATGGCCTGGGGGGAAGAGTCAGGGGATGGAGGCCTCGTTATCTCCTCCACCTGGCCTGCCTCTGGCTCCTGGAGCTAAGCCAGGGAAGCTGGTGCTCCAGAGGTAAGTCCTGATGGTCTTCCCCCTCACTTTCCAAGTCACTTTCTGGCAGGGGGCCCAGCTTGGGGGGCGCAGACCCAACAATACCTTTGTAAAACAAAGATAATTAATTCTCCCAATTCACTCTT
>NW_026682259.1:0-8073 GCF_028640845.1 Ahaetulla prasina | reverse complement strand
AGACGATTGTAAAAAAACGTGCGAGGCCGCGTTAAATCCTCCCTCGCAGCCGCCCTTTTTCTTCTTTTTTAATCCAAGGAGGAGCGCAAATTGGCTGAAGCGTTTGAGGGCGCGCGCGCGCGCAAAACGCGCATCGCGGCTAACCCGGAGCGCGTGAATCTGGGTTTTTTTGGGGGGAACTCATTGAACCCCCAATCTGTGCGCGGATCACCCTGAAATTCGACCCAGGGTTAACCCGTATGAGTATGAACATTGCGACTTGCAACCGTTTGATCTTTCCTTCCGGAGGTTTTGGAGAGGGAGCCCCAGGCGCGTTTGGAGAAAGGGAGCTCCTGATTCATTCAATTGAGTTGCCGCGCTGGTTTTCTCTCATTTTATTTTTTGTCACAACAGTATACACAAACATCAATATAAAACAACAACATATCATATAAACATATATATATATATAAGCAAAAGTATGCAACACCTATATTAATTTGATATAATGAAAGGGAACAATAGGACAGGAACGGTAGGCATTTTTGTGCTCTTATGCGCGCCCCTTATCTTATCTTGCAACCTGCTTGATTTTTTTTCCTTTCTCAGGTTTTATTTTAGAGCAGCGGTCACCAACTGGTGGTCCACAGAAACATTATTTTCATTTTTTATATTGCACTAAAAAGTATCTTTTTTAAAAAATCCATATTGCTGGTCCACGGGATTTAAAATTATGAATTTAGTGGTCCCCGAGGTTCGAAAGGTTGGTGACCCCTGTTTTAGACACGTTTGCAGAAAGAGCGCTCCTTATTTTAATAAATAAATTTAATAATAAATTGACGTGCCGCCCGGTTTTTCTCCCCTTTTTCTGGACTACGGACGGCTCAAAATCCCAAAATCTTCAACCAAAAACTGTCTACTATTGACCTCACCCCATTCCTAAAAGGACTATAAGGGGCGTGCATAAGAGCACAAAAGTGCCTACCATTCCTGTCCAATTGTTCCCTTCATTATATCAAATTAATATAGCTGATGCATATTTTTTACTTATATATATATTTTCTTCATGATGTGTTTTTACTTATGACAATGTTTGTATACTGTTGTAACAAAATGAAATTAAAAAAATTCCTCTTAAAAGAAGCTAAAGTTACCTGAGGGCAACACCATATGAAGTTTATGTGGTAAAACCAGTACTTAGAATTTATTTATTTATTTATTTTGTTTTGTTTGTTTGTCAAACATGTACAAGATAGCAGGTATATTTATAAACATAAATAAAGCAAGTAAGTACAGATAAATGGGAACAGTAAGACAGGAACAGTAGGCATGCTTGCTTATGCACGCCTTTATGGACCTCTTAGGATTGGGGTGAGGTCCAACAATTTGAGGTTGAAGCTGTGAAGATTTGAGGCTGTAACAACAGAGCCGGGTAGAACATTCCAGGCATTGACCACTCTGTTGCTGAAGTCATATTTTCTGCAATTTTCTGGAGCGGTTTATCTTGAGATACCTTGTATCTATTGTTTGCCCATGTATTATTGTGGTTGAAGCTGAAGAAGTTGTTGACAGGTAAGACATTGTAGCGGACAATTTTGTGTAATATGCTTACAGGTGACACAGTTCCAGATTGTCCAAGCCCAGAATTTCAAGTCTGGTGGCATAAGGGATTCTATTGTGAGTAGAGGAGTGGAGTACTCTGCTCGTGAAATACTTCTGGACCTGCTCAATCATATTAATGTCTGATGTGCAGTTTGGATTCCAGGCAGGTGAATTGTTTCAAGAATTGGTCTGGCAAAGGTTTTATATGCCCTAGTTAGCAGTTCAATGTTATCGGAGAAGAAGCTTCACAAGATTAGGTTAACAACTCTTAATGCCTTTTTGGCAATGCTGTTACAGTGAGCCCTGGGGCTTAAGATCGTTTGAGATGAGTACTCATCTCATGTGGTCCTTGACAAAGTGAGGGTTGTCTACAAGATCGTTTCTGCCCAACTTGAATTTGGTGTTCAGATTTTTTTGCCAATGTGTAGGATAGAGCATTTATTAGTTGAGATTTGGAGTTGCCTAATGCGCCACTATTCTGGCACGTAGTCAAGGTCACTTTGTATGGCAGCTGCATTGCGAAGAGGACACAGCTGCTTTTAATATCGCATAGGTCATTGATGTAAAGCAGAAAGAGTATGGGTCCTAAAACACTGCCTTGGGGGACACCACTATTAACAGGTGCCGGATTTGATTGGACCCTCTCTATTTTGACTATTTGTTGTCTGTTGGACAAGAACATGGCTATCCACTTGTTTGGGGATCTGGAGATGCCGTAAGAACTTAGTTTCAACAGTAGTTTGTCCAGATGGCGTTGATATTTCTCGTTGCACAAAAAACCTTTGATAATGTTAATTGGCACTTTATGCTTTTACAACTGGAACAGATGGGTTTTGGAGGAAAATTCATTAAGGCAATAGAAGCTATATACCATAAGCAATCAGCAAAAGTAATGATAAATGGCGAATTGACAGAATCGATTCAAATTAAAAAAGGAACAAGACAGGGTTGCCTGCTCTCCCCTCTGCTGTTTGTTTTAACATTAGAAGTACCAAATAGAATTATTAGAGAGGAAAGAGAAATAAAAGGCATGAAAATCCAAAAGATGAATATAAATTACAAGCATTTGCTGATCACCTGGTTTTTATTATTGAGGATCCACTAGAATCTATAAATATATTAATAGATAAAATAGGAGAATTTGGAGAAGTTGCAGGTTTGAAAATAAATAAAGATAAAACAAAAATTTTAACAAAAATATGTTACAGAAACAAAGAACTGAATTAGCAGAAAGGTCAGAGATGCAGATTATGAATAAAGTTAAGTATTTGGGGATTTTCCTAACTGCAAGATGCAGTATATTGAAATAGAATAACTGTGGTAAACTCAAACAGCAAATTGGGTCAGACTTGGCAAAATGAAAGAATCTGCAGTTATCATTGATTAGACGAATTTCAACAATTAAAATGAATATTTTGTCCAGAATACTATATCTGTTCCAGACAATTCCAATCAAATTGGGGGGGAAATTTTTTGAGGAATTGAATAAAATGATACTGGAATATATTTGGCAAGGTAAAAGCGAGGTAAAATTAAAACTACTGCAAGATGTGAGAACAAGAGGGAATTATACTATCAAGCAAACTTAATGTGGATCAAGGAATGGATAACTCTAAGGAATAAGGTATAACAGTGGCTAATGACCATAGGTCGGATCAGGAGCTGGTTCTGAAGGATACCTCATAGATTGTGCATAGAAGTTCAGCTAGGCAGTGGCAAGCTTTTTCAAAAGTAGGCACATAATCCATTGGGGCCAATAGATAGAGATGGCGTTAGGTTACAATAGTGCTGTTTCAATGTTATCTACTATAAAATCAATACATAGTCAATTGCTACAATTTATTATCATACAACTAGGAAATGAGGGGCAGACGCAATTGCTGTTGACAAAGACTGAACTAAAATGTGTTGAAGAGGTTGGCCTTAACAGCTTCATCATCACAGTCTTCCCTGTTAAGCCCTTTTACTGGTGCGATATTTTCGAGTCTTTAAGTTAGGCATTTACAAATTTATAGAAGGCTCGGGAGGAGTTCAGTTTAACAACTCTTCCTCCTGTTTGCAATGGTGATTGGTACATTCGGCCTTTATCTGGTGACATAAGGCTTTGTAGCAGTTTTAAAGTTGGCTCGTAGCCAGTTTTGTTTTCTCGCCAAACAGATTTTTCTTGGATTGTAACTTTCAAACTGTTATGGGTAATTTATTTATTTATTTATTTTGGCTTTAGGGTTATTTTAGGTATGTATAAATTAATGACTCGATTGACTTGAGCAAAAAGTATTATAATGGTCTTCTGCAGTTATACAACCTGTGAACAGAAGGTGCCAATCAAGAGATGTGAGATTGGCAGCTATGTGATCATAGTTGGCTTTTTTGAAGTTATAATTTGGAGTCCCATCATTATGATCCTCTTTGCAAGGACACAAATTGAGACAAAAATCAATCATGCTGTGATCACTGTTGGAAAAAAGTTCAACTTGTAGGCCATAAATTGGTTTTAAGCTATTGCAGAAGAGGAGATCTAAGCAATTGTTGAGCCTAGTATTGTTGTTACCAACTGCTCCAGCCCCAGAGTCTAAGCATTGAACAGGGTTGCATTTCTAGGTTCAGTTGTACATCCGCTTAGGGTCCAATTAATAAGTGGCAAATTGAGGTCACCAAGAAAGATAAGGTGGTGCGGGCAGGAAGCTGCTCATGTTAGTAGGGCAGTTAGCTTATTCATATGACAAATTGCACTTGAAAACCAATTCAAGATTATACCACAACTTTTATATGCCTATGGTGAGTCTTAGCCAGTAGCCAAGCAACTGCATTTCATACCAGTTAGTTTGTTGAAAGCAGCAGTCCCCAGGCATTGCAGCGTGGTGGCCCGACTGAGGGAGGAAACTGGGCTGCATGAGCAGTGTATATGTGTGCGCGCGCATAAACTCAAGTTGTGAGTGGTGGGCCAATGTGTGTAGCTCAACTTTCACAAGTTGAGCTGCACATGTGTGTGCAGCAGCCCACAGGTCGCATGGCCTGGTTCCAAATAAGACAAGTGCCAATAGTGGGCCACATCGGGGTTGGGCACCCCTGGTTTAAAGGCACTCCATGTAAAATACATTGCAATCAGATAATTCTTGTAGAATATCCACTCATTCAGTGACCATCCAAAGTTATAGTAGCAATGGACAAGGGTGTTGTGACCCAGGCACAAGTAGGTAGTAGTAAACACAATCAGTTCAAAAACAAACACACTTTATTAGAACAGCTGAGAATTAACTCATTCTCAGTGTCGTCCAAACTAAATCAAAGCAAATTCTTCATAGCACATTTCTTCAGTCTTCTCATCATCCTTGGTGTAATTAGGCAAACTGCCAAAGGCTTTTCTTGGCAAAAGTTCAAAAGCAGAAGACGCCGACAAGAAATAAATGCAGCAAGACAAGGAGCAAGGCTATCAACATTGTTTTCCGACAGAGCCCAGCCGTTGCTAGTCTTTTAAGCTTTATGGGAGGGGCCGATCATCTCTTGGCCCTACTCCCCGAGTCGTCCTCTTTGCTTTAGCTGCTCTTGCCTTCTGGCAGCTCTTCTCATGTGTGCATTAGGAACAGGCTCCTCCTGTTCCTCTGCCACACTACTGTCAGCCTCTGGAGGCTCCAGAGTCCGCATGTCACTCCCAGATGGCCCTGGGCCCACCTCTGCCTCAGACGCAGAGCCCTCATCCAGGTCTTCCCCAGCCTCCAGGACTGGCCCATGTTCTTCCTCAGCCTCATCACTGTCTGACTTCGTTGCCAGCTCCGCAGGCTGCTGATGGACCATAACAAAAGGGACTTACAACTATTCCTCATAGTTGCGGCTGTCACAATGTCCCTATGGTCATGTAATTATGATTCAGGTACCTGGCAATTGGCTCACAATTACAACTATTGGATCATGTGATTACCATTTATGACACTGCCAGCTTCCAACAAAGTTAGTGGGAAGCTGGCAGGAGGTTGGATATGACAATCATATAACCATGGACATTGCAACCACGTGGGATTTATATATCAGTGACCCCTGGGACTGCCAAAACTACAGCCATAAGTTGGCGCATTACTTTGCTGCTGGTTCCAATTACCATTGTTAAGTGATAATAACCTGGAGTCTATACCTATTGTGATAAAGCTTGTTAATCTGAATGGGTAACAATATTATTTTGTAGCTTTTCTGCATCTCTTACATCATCCTCTAGATATAATATTGATAAAAGTGTCACAATTTAAATAAAATATCTACTCTGTCTGCAACTTGTGTGCTGTATTTGAAATGACATTTGATCTTAATACTGATAGTTATCTATTTATGGTACCTTTAATTCAGAAATGTTTTCTTTTTTTATAGAATGAAACCCAAACAGCAAAGGAATTTGTTAAGATCGTAGAGGCTGCAGAAAATGAATACCAGGTATCATCATATTTTATAAGACGGCTACATATACTCTCAACTATTGTTCTGAATCTTACTGGGAAACTTATCTTGTTCCTTTTATATTATATGTTCAAAATAAGATGAAAGGCTGTTAAATTCAAGATGATTGCAATACATAGAATAAAATTTACCAACCGTATACCTAATGACAGAAAAATATAAAAATCAATGTCCAACTATTCAGGATGTGATCATTGCGGGATAACATTTGGCAGGTCACGTATTTGCAATAACAGTTATTGTGGAACACTATTTCATCAGTATGGTAACAGATGACATGGCAGATAAATCTATTTAGTCCAAAGTCCAATTTTCTATAGCTTGTTTGATTCTCTTTTCTCCACTGTTATATGATAGTTGATTTAATCTTGAGTTCATAATTTTAACAGATGCTGGGGAAAGAATATATCATCTTGTAAAAGCATTCTTGATACTTGACCTTACAAATTATAATAAATTATATTTATAATTATAAGATGTAAACCATATGTTTTTCCCAGTGAGTTAGAATACAGAGATACTGTATTTAACTATTATTGTTAAAATATGCTCAGATTTGATTTATATCATGTTTCTATTTAATCTTAGAATATCAATATGGAATAAATAAAGATATGGAAATTTTTTGGAACAATGATAAAGTATACAGTTGGAAATGTGTTGCTTTATATCAACAATTTGTGCATTGTTTAAGAAATGTTTTCTTTTTTGTTACAGACTGCTATCAGTGAAAATTATCAAACAATGTCGGACACTACTTTCAAGGCTTTGCGACAACTGCCTGTTACTCGCACAAAGATTGACTGGAACAAGATACTGAGCTACAAGATTGGGAAGGAAATGCAGAATGCTTAAAATGAATGTGGCAAATATGAATAATTTTGTTCTTCTGTACAAAATAAAGTTATTGCAAAGGTATTCAAAATTGTGATGTATCACCTTGGCCATTTGCCATTGAAATAACTATAAGTAGTTTGGTTAGAACACAAGGCTTAGGTAACTTACTCTTTTTATTTGTCCATTTGTTTCTCCTTTATAAAGTTATAAAAAAAATCAGTGTAGCTGAAATGTTGAGAGCTTCTGATATATTTAGATTTTTATAATGATATGCCTATAGTTTTCAGTTAAATTAAACAGTTTGAAAAAATATTTTTGCATAAGATTATCCCATGTTGCTTGCTTTCATACAAAAGGAAGCTTACCAAACACAATTCCTTTGAAAAGATTTGTTTCTGGACAACATGGATTTTAACCATGTATATTGCAGAAATATTCTGCCCCTTCACTGTTTGAAAGCTGGAGAAAAGCATTTCTATATCCAATCCTATTCAGTTATTTAAATAGTTTGATGTTACCTTTTTTTTTAAAGCCAAGATCTAATTTTAAGAAGTTGAAATTAAACATTAGTGCTTATGTTCAAAATGCATTTAATGTTCCATTTGACAGCACCTTAGATGAGTTGGGATTTTATCAAGTCATCAAGTTATTTTTATCATGCAGCCATAATTGTATTATAGCAAGGCATATTGTTATATATATGTAATCCTATACTCATTGTGTGTCTGTCAGTTTTTTCTTCAATTGAAATGTACTAAAAATCAGTGTGAATTAAACATGCAAATTTTCTATTTAGTTATGATTATCATTTCAAATAAATATATCTTGCAACAAATTTAAGAACTTATTAAGCCCATAATAAAAATAATAATAAAATAATGGCAGAGATGAAGGAAATAGATGTGTGTGTGGGAGTTGCAGTGGAGGCATTCCCTTCTTCCATAAATGGCTTGGATCTAGGTGGCATTCATATGATGTTTTGTTTAATGACCAATCACTTAGCAACAGATTTGCCAGTCTTAAATTAGAATTGTTGTGGACTTTGTAAACTGATTCAAGTTCATAATGTCGCTGAAGGAGAAAATTGAAAGTTTCCATTTTGTATTTACAATTACAGAAGTAAATTAATGAAATAAAGGAAAGGATGAGAAAATTTAATAAATCACAGTATAATGATGAAATAATGCAAGTGAAGATAATTGCTTCACT
>NW_026682258.1:0-8074 GCF_028640845.1 Ahaetulla prasina | reverse complement strand
GATTGGTCCGGGTTCTTTCTTCCCTCTGAATGGCATTTTTAGGTCGTAGAGGTAAGGTAGAAGGGATAAGGCCTGTCACAAGCCAGAAGTTTATTTCGGGAGCTGTTAATGTGTGGCCATCTTGTCTCCTTTCCCCAGGCTCATACATGTCAGGGTGCACACAGCTTTACTACCTGAGATAACCCAGGAGCAATTATAAGAAACTGGTTTGTAAGAAATAGTGGTTGTATCTACAAAAGAATATATACTATACATACATGCACTATAGGTAGAAGTCAAACAATCACTAAATTACAGCAGGGAAGAACACATGGGGAAAGAGAGACACAACTACTAACAGGGCCTCTTCTTACTATAATGTTGGTATTGAACCTTAATCTATCTAAGGGCATGAGACCCAAGCAAGAAAGCTTTTTCAACACATAGTCTCATGCGATTTGAGAGAGCCAGGCTAGAAAGTAGAATGAGTTGAGTCCTCCCAAAGGAAAGCACTATGGATAACTTAATCTTCTAGTCAACCCAGTTCATAAGGTTATGTAGAAAATAGGAGGAAGGGAATTGCATATGCTCACTGCCTTCAGTTATTTATAACTATTTTTATTTATAAAAATAATAAGGCATGATACAAATAAATAAATGCTCACAGTAGTCTTGGGAATCTAGAATGTCTATGACATTTAATGTCATGTTTATCTGAGAAATTATTCTAGAATCCACAAATATCTCAAACCAATTATCCCAGTTTTGATCTATACTTCAGAAATGTTTTAATTATTTTTTTTTTATAAAAAGTTTTATTTTACAATCTTATCAAATAATTCATCCAATGTACAGTTATATACAATTAGTCGGGCCTGCCCAGTCACCACCCCTTTTAACCTTCTTCCTCTTCTACCTTCTTTACTTTCCAAACCTTCCTCTCCTTCTCTTATCTACCTCCTCCTCCCTCCACCCTACACTCTTCTCCTCTTCTTCCTTCCTTCCTCTTTCCTACCTCCTACTCTCTTTTCCCTCCCCACCGTTCTAAAATGGCAACTGGTCAGACCCGACCCTACATTAATTATATTTATACATCTTCAATAATCCCTGTACATTAACCATCACTCCATCACTAACCTCAACCCCCCAATTCCCCTTTACCCCCACCCCCACCCCGACTTCCCAGAACAAAATGCAGGGTATCAAAACTAACAATCATAATCTAAAATAATTCCTAAATTATAATCTCTAGTCTCTCCACGCTTATTCACACTCTCAATTCTCTCCTTCAAAAATATATCTAATACAAATTATTCCTAAATTTACTCATATGCTATTTGATATTTTTTATCTGATACTTATTTTGAATATAATCAATCCACATTTTCCATTCTAAAATATATTTTTCTTGTGTATAGTCTTTCAAGTAAGCAGAGATTTTTGCCATTTCTGCCAGATTTGATACTTTAAGAGTCCATTCTTCAATTGTAGGTAATTCTTCTTTCTTCCAATATTGAGCAATCAAAAGTCTTGCTGTTATTAAGTTCAGAATCAATTTAGTCTCTATAGCTGTACAATCCATAATTATTCCTAGTAAAAGAACTGCGGGTAAACTTAATCTTCTTTTCAAAATATTCTGCATGATCCACCATACTTTAATCCAAAATGCTTTAACTTTTTTGCAAGTCCACCATATATGATAATAAGTAGCATCTTCACAATCACATCTCCAGCATTTAGCCTGTACATTAGGATACATACATGACAATTTTTTGGGGTCTAAATGCCATCTATAAAACATCTTATAAAAATTTTCTCTCATATTTTGCGCTTGTGTAAATTTAACATTCCTCACCCAAATTCTTTCCCAAGTTTCCAACATTATTGGTTGCTGAAAATTTTGTGCCCACTTAATCATACAATCCTTAACCAAATCAGTCTCTGAATCTATTTCTACTAATACATTATACAACCTCTTAATATGCTGTTGACCTTGATCTCTCATTTGTTTTAACAAATTATCCTCAATTTGCTTAACACCTATTTTTGATCTAATTTCCATCTAGCTTGTAGTTGTCCATATTGGAACCATGTATAATTTTTCCCTTCTTCCCCCATCTTTTCTCTAGATTTTAATTGTAACTCCCCCTTTTCCATACAAAGAAGTTCTTTATAAGTAACTACCTCCATCTTTTGATATATATTTATATTTTCTATCATGTGTCTCGGGTTGCCCATATTGGAATCTTTCCCTCTAATTTGTATTGATATTTCCTCCAAACCCTCAATAATGCATTTCTAATTATATTATTTTTAAATATTTTATCAACTTTCTTATCATATAATAAATAGGCATGCCACCCATATAACAAACCATAACCTTCTATATTCAGAACTCTTTCCTCAGTTAAATTAATCCAATCAGTAATTAATGATAAAACAACTGCTTCATAATACAATTTTAAATTAGGCATTTTAAGACCCCCCCTTTTCCTTATATCCTGCATTACTTTTAATTTTATTCTTGGTTTTTTGCCCATCCATACAAATTTACTAATCCCCTTTTGCCATTCCTGTAATTTAATATCATTCTTAAACACCGGTATCATTTGAAACAAAACAAAAACCTGGGCAAAACATTCATTTTTATAGCCGCTATTCTTCCCAGCAAAGATAGTTGTAACTTCTTCCAACTCTCCATTTCTTTCCATACCTTCTGCCACAATACCTCATAATTATTTTTGTATAATTTAACATTTGAAGCTGTAATATATATTCCTAAATATTTAACCTTTTTAACGATTTCAAAACCTGAAGTTCTTTCTAACTCTTCTTTTTGTTGTATATTCATATTTTTAGTTATCATCTTTGTCTTTTGCTGATTCACCTTAAATCCAGATACTTTACCATACTGACCAATTATATCTTTTAAACCAGTTACTGAGTATATTGGTTGAGATACAGTAACAACCAGGTCATCTGCAAAAGCTCTTAATCTATAATCTTGATGTTTAACTCTAATTCCCTTTATTCGATCGGAACCACGTATGTTATTCAGAAGAATTTCTAAAGTTAAAATAAAAGTAATGGGGACAAGGGACATCCCTGTCTCCCTTTCTCAATTTTAAAAGTTTCTGTTAACCCACCATTTACTATTATTTGTGCTGTTTGCTTCTGATATATTGCTTTAATTGCACGAATAAAATAATCCCCAAATTGCATTTTTCTATTACTTTAAACAAAACTGCCAATCCAATCTATCAAAAGCTTTTTCAGCATCCAAAAAGGAATGCCGCTGATACTTGGTTGTTTCGTTCCAAATATTCAAGTAAATTTACTATTTGCCTCACATTATATCTCATCTGCCTACCCTTAATAAATCCTGACTGATCATTATGAATTATTTGATTCATCACTGGCATTAATCTATTAGCCAATATCTTAGTAAATATCTTGTAATCAGTATTTAAAAGTGATATAGGCCTATAATCTGCTTTAATACCATCTCGATCTTCCTTCGGTATTAACGAAATAAAGGCTGTCCTCCATGAAACATCTCCTCCCATTTGAATTTTATTAAATAACTCTTTAAGTGGTTCAACCATCTCATTTTGTAAATTTTATAATAAACAGCTGTTAAACCATCTGTTCCTGGTGCTTTACCGATTTTAAGTTGTTTAATTGCTAAGAAAATTTCCTCTGAAGTAATTAATTGATTCAATTCTCTTTGATTTTCTGTAAGCTCACAAATATTTTGTTGTTGTAAATATCTTTCTATCTCTGTATCATCAACCATATCCCTAGAATATAACTTACTATAATACTCTAAAATGCTTTTTAATCAAGTTCTTTTGATAAACTTCCTTACCCCTATATTCTATTTTATCAATCGTGATTTTCTGTTTTTCCTTATTAAATAGGCAAGCCATCTTCCTGGCTTATTGGCATTATTAAACGTATTATGTTTTACATATTGTAAATTAATTGCTACTTGATCTGCCATCAACATATTAAACTGACCTCTCAATATATTTATTGATTCTTTTATTTTACTATTTCCTGGGCTATTTATCAATAATTGTTCTTTCTTTTAATTTCCTCTTCCAGTTCCTTTTTCTTTTCTGCAATTTATTTTTGTATTTAATATTCATTTGTATAAGATTTCCTCTCATATAAGCCTTACTAGTCCCAAATCATCTCTATAGATGTCTCTTTTTCATATTCATAATAAAAATTCTTTCATTTGTTTTTTACATTCATTTACATTTTGTTCATATTTAAACAAATTCTCATTCAACCTCCATGATCTCCTAGCCTCCTTTTCCCGATCAAATTCAATCCAAACTGGACTATGATCAGATAAAGTTCTTGAACAAATCTTCGTCTTCTTCACTCTAGAATACAAGTCATTAGTAATCAAAATAAAATCAATCCTCGAAAATGATTGGTGCCTATCAGAAAAGAAGGTAAAATCCCTCTCTTCTGTATTATGTTCTCTCCAAATATCTCTTAATTCCAAGTCCTCCATCATTTCAAAAAGCCTTTGGTAATTTACCGGCTTGATATCTTCCTTAAGCTTTTTGTCTTTTGAGTATCCAACACACCATTCCAATCACCCATTAATATATATGATTTATAATCCCAAAATACTATTCTTTTATGTAAAACTTGAAAAATTTTTGTTGTTGATTAGCATAAACTCCTATTAATAATGTCTTCTTTCCTCCAACAAAGTTCAATAGCAATGTATCTTCCTTGCTTATCCACCTCAATTAATTTTGCTGATATATCCTTCTTTATATATATAACTAAACCATTTTTTCTCCAAAGAGGCAACAAAATGTACTCCAGTTTTGAATTTATCAAATATTTCTGGTCTAAAGATCTAATATGTGTTTCTTGTAAACAAGTAATGTCATTTTAAATTGTTTCAAATAATGAAATACTTTCTTCTGGTGAATTCAAACCATTAACATTCCAAGATAATAGTTTAATTGCCATTATCGGCCAAAGGAAACTTTTGGAACACTAGCAAAATCACATTTTGCTTTAGGCCTTGCTCCTCCCACTGTTTCGTTGTAGTAGTTGCCAGTTGTTGTTGTGCCTTCATCTCTTGTTCCTTGCGTTAGCAGCAGCTCTTGTCAGCCTTTGTTCTTTTGAATCTGGACCCGTCAGGTATTTCCAACACTTGTAATAAATCTTCTTCCATCACAATCTGTTCTTGAACCTGCTTCACTTCTCTTTCCTTCACTTCAGTCTCCTTCTTCTAGCATCCAGTGGAGAAAGACTTCCAACTTTAATGCCTCAACATAAAATTCTCTCGCAACTGTATTGAGACGATGTACTTTCCTGCATAATATACTATTATACCAGTTGGAATATCCCATCTATATTCAATCTGACGTTTTTAAGTTCATTCACCAGGAAGGCAAATTCCTTCTAGCCCTTAACATTTTGGTGGAATTTCCTTTAATATTAAAATATCCTGACCAGCAATCTGAATCTTCTCCCTTATATGAGGCTTGCAAAATCTGATTTCTCACTGTTCTATTTGTAAAATAAATAACAACATCCCTTGGCAACTTTTTTGCCTTGCTATCCAAGAATTCACACGATATATTTTATCAATTTGATAAGCCACATCTGCTGGACGAGCTGCTAATATCTCAGCAAATACTTCAGAAAAATTTCCTTAAATCCTCTTCTTTATTCTCTTTCAGACCACGAATTCTTAGAGCAAATTCCATATTTCTGTATTGTATCAAAACTATTTCATCATCTGTTTTTCCATTTTACTTTGAAATTCAGCCATTTTATTTTCTAATTTTAAATTACATTGCTTAATTTCTTCAACCTCCTCTTCTAATAAAATCACATTCGTTGCCAAACTTTGTACTGCCATTACAAATCCTTCTTAACTTCTTTATTTCCCACTTGAATTTCTGATATCTGCTCTTTCATTTCAGACATCTCATCAGTTATAACTTTAAATTTTTCTTCTATAAAGCCTTTTAAGTTCTCTTTGCTCTAAATTCAATGTTCTAGTCTCTGCTGTATGAGCTGGAGAGGCACCAGCTGATAAAGTTCCAAAGCTCTTTGTTACAGTAGACTTTAATTGTTTGGCTGCCATCTTCTATAAAATTATTTATTTATTTATTTCCAACTTAATATTCACTTTAAATCTTCTTAACTTGAAAACACAGTCTTTTAAAGCAGTATTTAAAAATCTCCTAGATTCTATCAGCAGGCAGCAAAGAGTTAAAGCAGCAAGTAACATGCAAATTACCAACTGCAGAGGCACACGCTGAAAGTATCACTTTCGCTTTCCACTCGTTAACTTGTTAACAATTCGCCTCCATTTTCTTGCTGTTTTCAAACTTATTACAAAGTATCGGGAATCGGCTTGGCTACTTGCTTAAAGTTCTCCCACTTTCGTTCTGTCCGGTATAATCCTTTATTGTCCAAAATAAATCTGCTTGGTCGTGGTGATTGGTTCCAAAGCAGAAGAATCTCGGATCTGGAGCACTTCGGGTTACTGGAGGAACTTAACCCTTCAAACCCCTTTTTCTCAGGGGCTTTAGGAAATTCAACCTCTGCCTCAGCTCACCTTCTCCTTCTCCCGAAGAGGGGGTTTTCCGAACCGCTGGACAGCAGATTTAAGCTGTCCTAGCGATTCCACATAATCCAGAGGTTGGTGATCGTAAAGATCACCGCCATCACCTACGGTGCCAAACCGGAAGACCTGTTTTAATCATTATTATTACAGATTTTCCAGGGCGATGTGTAAGAAGTACCAGAATAAAATCTTCATTTCAAATTAATTCCTGGCATCTCTACTTTTAAAAAATACAAACACACACACACACACACACACACACACACACACACACACACACACACAGAGCTACGTCCTTTCATTCCCTCCAAAAAATATTGAGTATTTTTCCTAACTGTCCTAATATCAGTTCCCTCCATCTGTCCACCCACCTTGTTCCCTGAACTCCAGAAATATTAATTCACCTTTCTCAAAATAATTGTTCCATACTGGAGAGTACACTTTTCAAATCCTTCACACTGAGCAAGATATGGAGATAAAAGTCACCTTGTTTAAAATCTATGCTATTGCTGTTACAATAAAAAAGCATAAAAATTATGAGAACATGTTACTGTAAACGTTTGCTTAGATAAATTTACTTTGCAGCCCTCTTCAAAGTATATTTGTCACAGAGTACCAGATGCTTCACAAATAATACAAAACCTTAGGGAAAAGAAAGAGAAGGAAGCAAGGGAGAGAGAAAGCCTAACGTTAACAATAAAATAAAAATAAAATCAACTAAGACTAGCAAAAGGCACAAGTAGTATTACAAATCTCAATTCCTGGCAAATAGATGGGGAAAAATTGCGGCAGTGACAGATTTTATTTTCCTGGGCTCCAAGATCACCGCTAATGAGGACTACAGCCAAGAAATTAAAAGATGCTTGCTCCTTGGGAGGAAAGCTATGGCAAAGTTAGACAGCATTTTAAAAAGCAGAGACATCACCCTGCCAACAAAAGTGTGTATAGTCAAGGCTATGGTTTTCCCAGTTGCAATGTATGGCTGTGAAAATTGGACCATAAGAAAGGCTGAGCGTCAAAGAATTGAGGCCTTTGAACTCTGGTGCTGGAGAAGACTCCTGCGAGTCCCTTGGACTGCAAGGCGATCAAACCGATCAGTCCTAGAGGAGATCAACCCTGGCTACTCTTTAGAAGGCCAGATCCTGAAGATGAAACTCAAATACTTTGGACACTTAATGAGAAAGAAGGATTCACTGGAGAAGAGCCTAATGCTGGGAAAGATTGAGGGCAAAAGAAGAACCGGACGGCAGAGAATGAGGTGGCTGGATGGAGTCACTGAAGCAGTCGGCGTGAGATTAAATGGACTCTGGGGGATGGTAGAGAACAGGGAGGCCTGGAGGAACGTTGTCCATAGGGTCGCGATGGGTCAGACACAACTTCGCAACTAAAAACAAGTATTACAAGTAATATACAATAAAGTAGTGATTTCCAACCACAACTGGGACCAAAAATTTCTGTTGCTATACAAAGCACTTTTAA
>NW_026682257.1:0-8075 GCF_028640845.1 Ahaetulla prasina | reverse complement strand
CCTCTCACAATACTTGACAACACAGTATCAACAGTAGAAACCTTCAAATTTCTGGGTTCTATCATATCGCAAGATCTCAAATGGACAGCTAACATCAAAACATCATTAAAAAGGACAACAAAGAATGTTCTTTCTGCGCCAACTCAGTAAGCTCAAACTGCCCAAGGAGCTGCTGATCCAAGTTCTACAGAGGAATTATTGAGTCTGTCATTTGCACCTCTATAACTGTCTGGTTCGGTTCTGCAACCCAACAAGAAAAACACAGACTTCAGAGGATAATTAGAACTGCAGAAAAATAATTGCTACCAACTTGCCTTCCATTGAGGACCTGTATACTGCACATCAAGAAGAGAGCCGTGAAAATATTTGCAGATCCCTGCATCCTGGACATAAACTGTTTCAACTACTACCCTCAAAGCAGCGCTATAGAGCACTGCACACCAGAACAACTAGACACAAGAACAGTTTTTCCCGAAGGCCATCACTCTGCTAAACAAATAATTCCCTCAACACTGTCAGACTATTTACTGAATCTGCACTACTATTAATCGTTTCATAGTTCCCATCATCAATCTCTTTCCACTTATGACTGTATGACTATAACTTGTTGCTGGCAATCCTTATGATTTATATTGATATATTGATCATCAATTGTGTTGTAAATGTTGTACCTTGATGAACGTATCTTTTCTTTTATGTACACTGAGAGCATATGCACCAAGACAAATTCCTTGTGTGTCCAATCACACTTGGCCAATAAAATTCTATTCTATTCTATTCTAACCAGGGGTAAACCTAAATAATATATGATGGAAGACCACCAGAAAACTCCAGAGAATAGGGTAGCATCCATAACATCTGGCAACATTTGAAGGCAGCACAAATCACTTCACCCAGATGTTTAATAATTTGTCTACGTATTTTAAAATACAGAAGAATTCTTGTCATTCTTCAATTTGTGAATTCTCAGACTTTAAATGAAAGTTTCCTTTATAACATACCTTTTAAAACAGGGGTCCCCAATTCCTCAATCTGTGGACCAGCACTGATCAGTATGCCAGAAACCAGGCCCTGCAAACAAGCAAGCTCCATCCATAAGATTCAGGTAGCACATGAAACCACGCCCTCTGGTCCATGGTAAAACCTGTCTCCATAGAACTTGCTGGTGCCCAAAGAGTTGGTGACCACTGTTTTAAAACAGGAAATATGACTTTTGCAATAGAGTAGTAAATGTCTGGAACAATCTATCTGATCCTGTTGTTAGTCTCTCTAATCCCCATACCTTTTATTGTAAACTGTCTACCGTGGATTTTTCATGTTTCTTAAGAGGTCCCTAAGGGGCGTGCATAAGCGCACCAGCGTGCCTACCATCCCCGTCCTACTGTTCCCAGTTATATGTAATCATTCTATTGTCAGCGCCCAGAAAACCCTCCTGCAGACAACCCTCCCAAGCCAACATCTTTCAAAGTTCTTTTACTAGCATGGGTAAACTGGCACAGTTGGATGAAAACCGAAACTGGGAATTCTGGTTCTTCCCTCACTAATACAAACCCCAAGATCTCCACCCTCATGATCCCTCTGCCGGTCACATGCTCCAATCCTCAACCGTCCCATGTTGAAGCATCACTCCAGCCACTCCTTCTCCAGATGCGAACCCAGCCTGACCTTGACAGGCAGGAAAAAATGTTGTTATGTCTAATCATCCTTGCTCTACCACCTTCTCCCTCCTTTCCCACAGAGGAGAATGTGGCAGCGTGGAAGCCTCCAGCCTAGTATGGCTTCCAAAGCTGACATCTATGTGTTTATGGCTATGTTTTGCCAATTTATATCCTTTTTTTTGTGCCAAAAATTTTTCATATGTCCATGTCTGTGTCTACTCTGTTATTTGTTTTCTTGTATTTGTTGACAAATGAAATAAAATAAAAAATAAAAAAATAAAACACAATTTTTTAGTAGCATACTTTTTCCTAGTTTTTTTTCCAAGGTATTTTTACTGGAAATCTTTGAAGTGTTAGGTAGACTTCAAAACTAACATTTGCTTAGTTATGAACTAAAGGAACAAAACACACTAAAGTGCTTCCAGAAAAATTCATGATGCAATTTTTTACATTGCTAATGGCAGCCTACAGGGAAACAGCCTTAAAAGAACTAGCAACTGTTAAAAGCATTTTCAACATTATAGCCCAACTGTGGTAATGATTAAGGCATGGCTACATTCTACAATAACAATGTCTTATTAAATAGGATCATTATTATTATTATTTTAGCAATTGTGACTTTCCTTCTTAAAATCAGTATGCATAGTTTATTTTTACTCATTATTCCACAAAAGGGAACGGGGAAGATATATGTACACACACACACACACACATATATACTCTTTCTCCTAAACTGCCTTGGTCCTCTAGTATCATGTTATCAATAATAATTTCAGCTGACCGTGTGACAAACTGTGAAAGTCAAGTCCAGCTGCCACTTGTCTGGCTTCTACTAGATACCCAAAGTACAATAACTAGACCATTTTAAAGCCTTAAATATTTTGTTCTTCAACAATGTCAGCCTATATGTGAAAAACTATGAGTCAACACTGGGACTAAATTGAGAGCTTTACCAAAGCAGGTAAGACACGGGGAAAAAATAGTTCCCTTCAGTCAGTAAATCTGTCAGAAAATGGTCTCTTGAACTATTGGTTATTTTCTCCATTCTAAGGATTTTGCTAGCTCAAGTGCCTTAAAACTAAACTAAAAATGACTCATCACATTGACTTTTCGAGGAGATGCCCTCTTATAAAATGATGCTGACAGTTTCTTCTGTAATTATTTGAAACTTACACTACTGGAAAACCTTAACATTAGATGTATTTTTTTCATTTGTAGCCAATTTTATTTATAATTAACTGTTGGATTTTTTTGTTTCGATGGGCAGAAATATGGTGATCAAGCTGTTAGATTGAGGAATATTTAATGATGAATTTACTTTACATCTTTTTCCAAATATGTTTATACTCATATACAGTATTTCCCCAAAGATAAGATCCTGTCTTATATTTTTTTGAACCCTGAAATAAGCGCTTGGCCTTATCGCCATGTGCTCAAAAGCCCAATTAGGCTTATTATCAGGGGATGTCTTATTTTGGGGAAAACAGGGTATATATTTGAAAATCAAGATGTAGATATATAATAACAATTTCCCCTAAAACCTGTTTGCTGCTTTTGACTTAATACAAATGAACTAATTCTTTATTGTCTCTGTTGGTAGTGGAGATTTAATTTTCTGTTTATTCAAAATTACTTTTATTTAGAAATAATGTTTTCCAATTGTTTCCAAGAAATGTTATATCTGCATTGCTAAATAAAATCCATTGCCAGATGTTGAAAAGGTAATCTGAGGGTTGAGATTTTTTTTAAAAAAAAATACAGAATCCTTATTAATGTAATATCTTTATTAAATGCACTCAAAGTAAGTAAACATTATAGAAACGTTGAATTTTTAAAAATTATTCATAGCTTTCTTTTTTGTAACAGATGATGGTGTAAACAAGAATGCTATCTATATATGAAGCTACATTTGTAATATAC
Organism: Ahaetulla prasina; assembly: GCF_028640845.1. NCBI lineage: Eukaryota > Metazoa > Chordata > Lepidosauria > Squamata > Colubridae > Ahaetulla > Ahaetulla prasina. Next base: position 4,497 of record NW_026682257.1, on the reverse strand, counting down.
AATTTGGCCTGCATGCAAACAATGAAAGTCCCAGTTCTTGCTTGATCATCTAAACTAGACTAGACTAGACTAGACTAGATTAGACTAGACTAGACTAGACTAGACTAGACTAGACTAGACTAGACTAGAATAGAATAGAATTTTTATTGGCCAAGTGTGATTGGACACACAAGGAATTTATCTTGGTGCATATGCTCTCAGTGTACATAAAAGAAAAGATACTTTCATCAAGAATCATAAGGTACAACACTTAATGATAGTCATAGGATACAAATAAGCAATCAGGAAACAATATCAATATAAATCATAAGGATACAAACAACAAAGTTACAGTCATACAGTCGTAAGTGGAAGGAGATGGGTGATGGGAACGATGAGAAGACAAGAAGATTAATAGTAGTGCATATTTAGTATATAGTTTGTACTATGTGTTGAGGGAATTATTTGTTTAACAGAGTGATGGTGTTCAGGGAAAAAACTGTTATTGTGTCTAGTTGTTCTGATGTGCAGTGCTCTATAGCATTGTTTTGAGGGTAGAAGTTGAAACAGTTTATGTCCAGGATGTGAGGGATCTGTAAATATTTTCACAGCCCACTTTTTGACTCATGCAGTAGAAAGGTCCTCAATGGAAGGCAGGTTGGTAGCAATTATTTTTTCTGCAGTTCTAATTATCCTCTGAAGTCTGTGTCTGTCTTGTTGGGATGCAGAACCAAACCAGACAGTTATAGAGGTGCAGATGACAGACTCAATAATTCCTCTGTAGAACTGTATATAGGTAGATGTATGTTTACAAAAAATACACATGCAAACATATTCAGAATATATATTCAGAATATAGGGAATGTTTTTATCAAAACCCAGTCCTATGAGACATTACATTGACATTGCACATTATAAAGTCAGGTGAGCAGTGTGTACATAAATTTAATTTGCACAATAAGTTAGGTCTCAGCAGCAAATTAATGAGACTGCATTGTTGGTGTCTTACACTATCCTGCAAGATCCTTCAACAAATATGGATTTTCAGGTTATGACAGTGAACCTACCATTATTACTATGAATAGAAAAGTAGAAATCAACAGTTAACTGATCTTAAATTCTCGTTCCTGAAAATTGAAAACAATTGTTGTCAGTATTTTGGAATATAGACAACCTTAATGGCCTGTTATTTGATGTATTATGGATTCTATTGAGAGACAATTTTGGAAAATGGGCCATTTTATAAATTGAAATAATAAGTAAGGAAGCAAGCAAGCAAGTTTAAGAAATTGATCCAATGGAAGCAAAGATAGAACTTCTCATATTAAAAATTAGGCTGTTTATGTTTGTCCAGTATAGTTTAGCTTCTTAGAAATAACTAAGAAGCAACAACAATTTGAATGAATAACCAGATCTAAATGCTGAGGAAGGAAATATGGTAAATTCAGTATACAAGTGACTTTTATGCATGTTAATAAATGCACATTAGCACTGGACTGATGCAAAATAATTATTGGCAACTAACATTTGAGAAAACATTTGACTATATGTATTTTATCAGTTTTGTTATTTGTAGATAAATTTCATAAATCTAATTGTCTAACTTTGTTGTGCTATCCTTATGCCAGAGCAGGGGTGAAATGCTCCCGGTTCGGACTGGCTCATGCGATCTGGAAGCGATGGCAGCTGCTGGTTCGGAGGACCGGTAGCAAAAATCCCTGGCCCCACCCCCCTGCCTCTGCTGAGCCGCACCATCTGCAGAGGTTTTTGGTTTTTTTTTACTTTTAAAAGCCGGTTTTGCTTCAGCAGAAACAGGCCTTTAAAAGTAAAAAACAGCAGAACCTTACTTGTACTCTTACTTGTAGAAAACATGTTTTCGACAAGTAAAAGTAGAGATTCTAAGGCACTTACCTGATTACTGATGAACACATGGCCACATCCCAAAAGCAGTTTCAGTTTCAGCCAGACAGCATCAATCGCTCAGCTAATCTATTTCCTCCGTGATCAACTGGCTGGCTTTGCTAGCTGAGGAACTCTGGGATTTGAAGTCAACAATAAAATAAAATAAAATAAAATAAAATAAAATAAAATAAAATAAAATAAAATAAAATAAAATGAGATTTGGTGTGTTTCTGTAGTGTTTCACTCTAACTACACAAACACACAAAATCTCAGAAAGCTGTATGTGTGTTTGTGTTAGTTGTGTGTGTAAAGTGTGAAAGTTGGTTTTTGAGCTTTTTGTGGCTGTATGAAGTGTGAAGTGCAGCTGCTTTTACATTGTGTGTGAGTCAGTTGTGTTGTGTTGTGTGTGTGTGTGTGTAAAGTGTGAAAGTTGGTTTTTGACCTTTTTGTGGCTGTGTGAAGTGTGAAGTGCAGCTGCTTTTACATTGTGTGTTGTGTTGTGTGTGTAAAGTGTGAAAGTTGGTTTTTGGTACCTCTTATTGTTTTTTTATACTTTGTTTATTATTTTTATTATTTATTGTTATTGGCCATGCCCACCAAGCCAGCTGACCACCAAGCCACGCCCACCAATTAAGCCACGCCCACAGAACCGGTAGGGAAAAATTTTAGATTTCACCCCTGTGCCAGTGTAATTACATGTAAAGATAATGTGGCTTTATATTCAGTATCATATGAAGTATCACTAGCTATGAAGGGCAATTTAAATCACAGATAAGAAAACAATTAGTAAGTCCTACACATGTGAAGGGAATCAACAGGAAGGCTGTGCTTTACTTCAGAGCCCATAACACACCTCTAATGTTATGGTTATCCTAAATGTTAAAAAACAAGCTTTTATTTACTCTTTATAGTATCGCTAGTAAGTTCTCAGACTGAACACCTAGGCTCCAGTAACTTGGAATCAATTATACAAAGCGAACTCATTTCAAAATGAAGCAGTGAATTACCTTTTTCTTAGTTTTTTTTCTTTTTTGAGAAATCTTTACAATTTCCTTGCCTCTACTTAGTCTTAACTTCTGCTGTTAACTATATTATATGCTGTTTCTCTATGCACCTTTGTCAAATGCAGCATAGATAAAAACAATTATCCATGGAACATACCTAGGGATTAAATTCAATTTCACATGTTAACATAGTTGCCTATGAGCAAAAAATTATATTAAGGATCATTATTACCAGAAATGAAAGAGTCAGTTGGCAAGATTGCTTGGAAAGGAAATCTGGATATACAAATGTGCACATATAAAGCGCATTTGCTTCATCCTTTAATGTCATTGCATACTTTAATTTTAAATCAGATGTATCATTTCAACTGCATATATTTACTTTTCTTCCTTTTTTAATTTTTTTTTTAGATTTAGCTTGAATTTTAAGGCAGATATGGATAATATAAGCACCAGTTGTTTACAGACTTTTTGTGTTGCCCTGAGCTCATCCGGACATGATTGTCGGAAATTGTGAAACAAGTTCCTGCCATTCATAGGCAGAAAATACATGCAAACTGAAATATAGCTTAACTAACAAAGGTAAATAAAAAAAAAATCAATATCTCACCAAAACAGGAATAAATGCAAACTCTCTACCCTGCCTGTGTGTCTGAACTTTGTTCATTTTCTTGTGTCTCTTCAATTATCAAAAGGTAAAGGAATCCCTGCGGATTTTACCCTGCTGGTCAGTGCCATCTAAAGGGGGCACTGTTCATCTCCATTTCAAGGCCAGTGAGCCAGCGCTGTCTGAAGACATTTCTGTGGTCATGTAGCCAGCATGATGTCATGGAACGCTGTTACCTACGCTGTGGTACCTATCTATCTACTTGCATTTGTATGCTTTTGAACTCTGCTAGCTCCAATGTAATTGCCCAGACTACACTCTGCAAGGGATTATGGGGTCGTTAAAAGAAGATGATAATAATGATTTGTATGCTTTTGAACGGTTAGGTTGGTAGGAGCTGGGACGAGGATGGGAGCCCACCCATCGTGTGGAACTTGGGTGTCGAACGTGGGGTGAAAACTTTCTAGCCAACAAATCCGCCACCCCTTCAACTATTAGGGCCATATTAAACAAATATCTCTCAATTTCACCTTGCTATTCACTGGTATAGACAGCTTTAAACTTTATATATTGCAACTAAACTGCCTACTTTTCAGAAACAGCTTGTAAAGAATAGCAGAGAGAAAACTTTGATGAAACACTCTGGTTAATGTTCAAAGATGCTTACATGTTCATAAAATGTTCAGGGACTTTGAGAATTTTGCTGTTTTTGCTAGTGAATCAGAGTTTATTTTTAAAAAATCACATTTTGTCATTCCTATAAGCTTAGACAATTTCTTCGCTTTGCTTGTTGTTTCTACTTTTTTTGTTAATTTGCTGTTCTGTTTTGTTTTATTTCTGCTTTATTTGTTCAATGCACCTAAAATAGGAAGCACCAATCATAAAATCACTAAAAACATTTTTAAAAACAACAACATTGATTATATTCTTTGGTATATGCTGGTTGTGAAGCAATTATGACAAAAAGCCTAAGGTGATCTAATATATAACTAGTTAAAGTTTTGA